>NC_085021.1:18595146-18607646 GCF_963692335.1 Osmerus eperlanus
AGACAGCAGGATAGTAGTAATGCCTGCGATGATCACAAGGAACGGGAAGATGATCTGATTTAGCGTTTCAAGCCGTCACTTCTTGGAAGCGCACGGCTTGAAAACCCATCAGTATCATGCAGCAGATACTAGCCCATCTGCCAGAGAGGCACGGCTCTGGGAACAAGCTCTCACTGAAGGACAGCCACAGAGCGCGAGTGGGAGTTGTGTGTATGAAAGCCAGGAGTGCCACAGTGAGGGGCACGGCTGTGTGTGTGTGTGGGGGTGAGGGATATGCCTGGGGACAGAACAAGTGAAGCTAAGGAGACGGTGACTGTACAGGAAGCTTCACTCAGACAGACACGGGTCTCAATCACAGCCCCCCCCCCCCCCCCCCCCCTGCTCCCCCCTCCACCTCCAGCCCCCGCTCAAGGTATGAAGAGCCCCTCTCACTCGTCCACCAACTCCATTACCCTCCCCTGATGGGGCGGCCCATTAAATCATTTCATTTCACCTGGAGAAAAGGCAGAGCAGGAGAGGAGAAAAATATGAGAGGAGAGGACACGATCCCTGCTCACTCACTCTCTCCCTCCCTCTCTCCCTCTCTCCCTCTCTCCCTCTCTCCCTCTCTCTCCCTCTCTCCCTCTCTCCCTCTCTCCCTCTCTCCTCTCTCTCTCTCTCTCTCTCTCTCTCTCTCTCTCTCTCTTCTCTCTCTCTCTCTCTCTCTCTCTCTCTCTCTCTCTCCTCTCTCTCTCTCTCTCCCTCCCCCCTCTCTCTCTCTCCCTCTCTCATCAGAGTGCAACTCGGCCTTGGACGTGTGTGTCCACGTGCCGGCTCGCCATCAATACCGTCCTGCCTCACCTCCGCACTCCCAGCATGCCTTGAGGCGCCCGATTTATCAACACAGCCAGACAGCAGAGGAGAGCGGGGGGGGGGGGGGGGAGGTGAGATGCACGATATGAATGTGAGTGTGGCAAAAAAAAATGATGGGGTCGGCAGCATCTTACTACTGTATCTTAAACCTATAAAGAGTTATTCACCCTCAAATGGGGAGGGCATTACAGCCATCCATAAATGGGCTGTTAAGTTCAATAGCAGGTGCTGTGGGGGCTAGCTGCGTCTGACAGCATTGCAACATCTCTCCCTGGCTGTAATACCACATCCTTGAGATTCTGGTTACCCCCTTCGATATCAAACACCAGTCTGGGATTATTTCGATAGTGGGCTGGAGCCAGGGGATGTGGGAGGGCTCTGTCAGGGGACGGGGGGACGGGGGTAGTGTGAGAAAGAGTGAGGTGATGACTGCATGGTTTGTGCGAAGAACCTGGGATTGGAGGGTCCCTGGGTTTGCAAAATGGTTTGTGGTCATGAAGGGTGTGTGTGTGTGTATGTGTGTGTGTGAACTGAACTGTGTAGACGGGACTGTATACAGCTGTGTGTGGTGTGTGTGTGTGTGAACTGAACTGTGTAGACGGGACTGTATGCAGCTGTGTGTGTGTGTGTGTGTGTGTGTGAACTGTGTAGACGGGACTGTATGCAGCTGTGTGTGTGTGTGTGTGTGTGTGAACTGTGTAGACGGGACTGTATGCAGCTGTGTGTGTGTGTGTGTGTGAACTGTGTAGACGGGACTGTATGCAGCTGTGTGTGTGTGTGTGTGTGTGTGTGAGCGCGCTCAGTCGAGCTCTTCCCCTCCCCATGCAGCTGAGAGGCTCTCTGCTCCTAGGATCCCATTTCCAGTGACAGGCAGGCAAACTCTATTTAGATCTGCCCATCAAGGCGCATGCAACAGCGGCCACAGCCCGTGGCTGGCGCGGAGACGCCTCGGCGCGGAGACGCCTCGGCGTGGGCCTCCACCAGTATCACCTTTACACTCGCCTGAGGACAAACTACACAAGTGTGAAGTGGCACACATTCAGCAGACGCGTGGGCTCTACTTCCACGGAGCCTGGTCACAGTAGAGATGCGGAGGGCTCTGTTGAGCGTGTCTCCAGTAGGCTGTACGGGAGGCCACGGAGGAGGCAGCCTGCAGCACACACAGGCTTACAGGTACTGGCTGGAGGAATTCCTGAGGCCCTCAAACAATCTTGAACATTTCCTCCTCTCTGGCCGATGCCCCTGGCCTCCCTCTCTCTCTCCCCCCCCCCCTCCCTCCCTCTCTCCCTCCACCCACTGGAGGTTTGTGGGAGTTAATTTGCACCATGTGTGCTTTAATGGGGGGGGGGGGGGGATGGAAGCGTGTGAACCCGATCCCACTGTAAATCTCCACTTCCACGGCTTTCTCTCTCTTTCTCCTTCTCCCTCGTTTTTTTTTTTTTATTGGCATGTCACACTTTGGACAAGCTGGAAATTACACTGTCCGAGGACTGAGAACCAGCAGTGAGACACTCTAGATAACCACTTAAACGGAGAGATGGAGGGGTGGAGATGAGGGAGGGGGGGGGGAGGCATGGAAGAGAGGAAGGATGAAGAGGCAACTGAAGGTTGGGTGTGAGGGGTAGAGGAGGGAGAGAGTGGTGGAGGAGGGAGAGAGCAGTGGAGGAGGGAGAGAGTGGTGGAGGAGGGAGAGAGCAGTGGAGGAGGGAGAGAGTGGTGGAGGAGGGAGAGAGCAGTGGAGGGAGGGAGGGAGGGGGGGAGGGAGGGGGGGCTCAAATTAGCCTTCCGTGTCAGAGCAAGGCCAATCCAATTAAAGCTTGACCAATCCACACAAATGTGTTTAGTGTCAGGTTCCTCCGCACCCCAGCGCTGGGTGTGCAGGCCAGAGATGAATCCCCTCCTAAACAGGGACATCCATGTGGCCAGCGGGCTGGGGGATAGCATTCAATATCCTGAAACGCAGGAGGGGGGGTCTGGGGGGGAGGAAGACGCATAGGACGGCTGGAGGTTCCTCTCCTGGAGAGGCCAGGCGGTGAGACAGCCCAACCAGCAGCATGCTGTGCTCTGCCTCCGACACTAGCCTACTTCAAAGGCCCCTACCCTTTCATTTAGTGTGCAAAACCCCCACGGAGGACGCCGCCATTTTAAGTGCGTTGGAAGAGACCGCGGTTATCATAATTACAACCACCCCGCGATTACCACCGCGCCACGATGAGCGCAATTGGCCGGCTGGAAGGCGTTAAAGAAGGACTTGAATGTTACCTGCTTGCTTAGGATTGTGTTACGTTTGTTTCTCTCTCGTCCAACAAAGCCCCGAAAAAAAAAAACTGATACGGGGGTTCTGTCTTTTTAATCCTTTAAACATAAAACGTAGTGCTCGGTGCAGGAGCAAAGCACTTCCCCTCAGATGTTAGTGAAGACATCAGAAGAAGCAATTTCACTTGTGATGTGCAAGAGAGAGAGGGGGCTGGGGGGGGAGAGAGAGATTGAGGCACAATATTTCGACTGCTTTGCATATATATGTGTGTGTGATTGTTACAAAGGCTATAATGCTAGGAAGGTAAATCCAGGCTAATGAAACTAAAGAGAGACAGAGACAGACAGAGACAGACAGAGAGAGAGAGAGAGAGAGAGGAGAGAGAGAGAGAGAAGAGAGAGAGAGAGAGAGAGAGAGAGAGAGAGAGAGAGAGACAGAGAGAGACAGAGAGAGAGAGAGAGAGAGAGAGAGAGAGAGAGAGATGAGAGATGAGAGAGAGAGAGAGAGAGAGGAGAGAGAGAGAGAGAGAGGATTAATAATTTAGCCGTGTGTCAAGAGGCTGCTATTGATTGAGCTTGAGACATAGGAGTCTTATGAAAATGTTATGGCCTGAGTCTCAACACCCCCCCCCCCCCTCCACCTCCTCCGTTCAGAGGCTGCTGTGAAGGTAATCACTACACAGCCCTCCATCAGCCCTGCCCCTGACCTCACACACACAAACGCGCACCTCCATTTTGATTCCAGCCCTTGTTCTAGCCCCCCTCCCCTTGGAGAGAGTGAGGGGGAAGAAGACAGGCAACCCCGCTCGCCCAACCACTGGTTTCCATAGCAGCGTTTAGCAAACGCGTAAGGAGAGGAAGACAAGAAGGGAGAGACGACTATCTGTCCAAAAAGAAGGAAAGGAGAGGGAGGGAGAGGAGAGGAGGAGAGAAGAGGAGGAGAGATGGTTTTATGTTGCTGATACGAGCTGCTGAGCTTCCTGGGTGTCGCTTTCTCAACCTTGTTACTTGGATGTATTTATTTATTCATCCCGGTGCCCGCGTGTACAATCAATCTAAACGCCTCCCCGAAGAGAGGCTCTCACACACACCCAGAGGTGCGGGTTTGCCCTGGAAAATGTCAGTCTTTAAAAATGCACCAACAGCCAGGCAAACTGATACTAGAGAGAGGCTCTGTCTCTTATTCTCTCCCTCAAACACACACACACACACACAAACAGACACAGGGGATTGGGCTTGGAGAAATGCCTGCTTGGAAAAAGCAGCTGCTGCCTTGAGGACTGAGGCTCAGCGTTTCACCGGTTTAAGGACCTAATGTCATTACAAAGAAAAGCACTAATGCCTCCTTCAATGGAATTTAGAGAGCGCTGAAGGAGGGAGAGATGGAGGGAGAGAGAGATGGAGGGAGAGAGAGATGGAGGGAGGGAGGGGGAGGTGGAAAGAGAAAACAACCCACATTGCTCATTGAGGAACATTAATCAACATGGCCATTATAGGAGAGGGGGGGGGGGCAAGGATGATACTGCAAAAGCTGCACTAAAAAGGCCTTTCTAACTATGTGTGTCTAGTGAGAGGGGAGGGGTTTTATTTACCCCTTAAATAAAAGCTGGCTAATCTATCCGGAATAAATTTTTCCTGTTGAGTAGAATTGTACTACCGGTAGCAACCCGTGAGCAGACCGCTAAGATGCTCTGTTCCATAACATGTCACAAGTACGACTGCATGGGAACACTTCCGGTTGTCACATTGTTTTGCAAAAATAACCAGCCTCTGTCATTTCACATGAACAGGAAAAACAGAGGGAACAAACCAGGCCTCCCAATGGACAAGTCTGTTTGCAGCCCCTGCCTCCTCTGAAAGAGCACAAAGACACACACCCACACACACACACACACACACACCCACACACACTTTGGCCCTAATGATTACAGCCTCCCTCCCTCTGGAAGGATGGCAGCGGCTTGTGCTCCACTCGATAAATATTAACAAGAAGTGCGACTGATGGCGGTGCTCACTGATCCATAATTGCATTTCAGAGAGAGAGAGAGAGGGGGGGGGGGAAGAGAGAGCGTGGGAGATGGGGAGAAAAGGGGGGGGATGATGTAAATGGAGAGAGAAAGCGTGAGCGAGAGAGAGACAGAGAGACGGAGAGAGAGAGATAGAGAGAGACAGAGACGGAGAGAGAGAGACGGAGAGAGAGAAAGAGAGAGAGACAGAGAGAGAGACGGAGACAGAGAGAGAGACAGAGAGAGAGAAAGAGAGAGAGTGTTCTTGTTGGGGGACTATTCTGCCAGGACAGGTCCTTGTGTAAACCACCATGCATGGTTTCCATAGCGCCCTTCAGCCAGGCTGGACATGCTGAAAGAAAAACACGGCTATTCATTTGCCGTGTAATACTCGTGCTTCCTGTGTTCACCAGCGGCGGGTACCAGGGGTGCTTCATCACCGCGGGAGGTGGGGGCATAATTTGCTTGCTTTCCATCAGAGAAACAACAGCAAATCACTCTGTCTTCACAGAGCCATACACTGGCCAGGAAAAAATGGATGGTGCCAGGAAGCCATTGATCTCATTGCTAAGCTAACTCCGGGCTGCCAAGTACTGTTTCAATAGAGAAGCACATATACACATGCATTTTCTTGTCTTTTTTTGTTTCTTCTTTTTTTTTTTATCATTAAGGGGTTAGTATAGTTGGATAATTGTTTACTTTTGAAGGCTGTTGTGATCAACCTATTCGGATGGGTGGGATGAGCATTTCCTGTGGGTCCAGTAGGGTGTTATCTTGCTTACATTTAAACCAGTACGGTAAGCTTCAACAGCAACAACAACAAAAAGTGTGTGTATGGCTGCACAAGCTACAATCATTAGGTTGTCAGGGTTGTAGGTTGTTTGGACTGAGAGATACAGATAGATAGATGAGAGAGAGAGCAGAAGAGTGAGTGAGTGACATAGACATTGTATCAGAGCCCATTCACCCCCCCCCCCCCCCCCAGACAAAGTCTATTGTCTCTACAGACCTATTCAGCTGGATTGATGTACGCGCAGGCTCTCTGCTATCACGCTGCCATATGGGGGTGTGTGTTTACTGGACACTGGGGGAGGTCTCAGGGCTGCCGCGTTAGACAAACACAGTCCATTACTGAATCTGGGCAAACAATCTGCATCACACCATCTACATACACATCTGTGAATACAAACAGGTATCCTACAGCTAACGATGGCTAGATGGCTGCAGTCTATAAGACGACGGCAGGGCAAGCCCCGAGCTCGCTCCAATCTTTTCCCTTGCCGTTTGCGCCCGGATAGATATGTCGCCGGTATGGAAAATGCCCTCATCTCTTTTAAGCTGGCGGGGGCTTTGGATGGGGGACTGGAGGTCCCTGCAGATAATTGTATTGTACATGGCATCTAATTAATTGTCCATACGCAGACAGGTCCTGGGGAGGCAGCCCTCCCCCTTCCAGAACAACCCCCTGGGGAGGAACGCTGCAACCGCTCTATTAGAGGGAGGGAGAGAGGGATGGAAGGGGAGACGTCGGAATGACGGAGGGAGGGACAGCGCGATGGAGCACAGCTGAGGTGGCCAAACGAGTTTAGCTGCAAAGATGGACGGAGTGAAGGGGAAGATTACAGTAATAAGTGGATGAGGGAGGGGGGGGGGGAGGTGGAGAGGTGAGGGGGGGGAGAGAGACAAAGAGGAGACAAAAGGAGGACAAGAGAGGGAGGTTGGGAATGAAGTGTGGAAACAGATGGATGTGTCGAACGTGTGTGTGTGTGTGTGTGTGTGTGTGTGTGTGTGAAAGAGACAGAGACCAGGAGATGAGAGAGGGGGGGAGGAAGAGGGATGGATAGCGAGCATGCTCCCGGAGGGCAGATCTAGCTGCAGAGTGATTTGGTGGCGTATTGTCTTAGCTGTTGCCCCGTGCTGAGCTCTCCTCTCTCTCTCAGCACAGTGTCTCTCTCAGCACAGTGTGTCTCTGGGCTCAACAACTGTTAGCGGGAGTCTGTCACGACGCTGCCTGTCACAGTCTACACACTCCTCATGTATGATCACAGGGAGAACACACACACACACACTCGAGGGGAGAACACGAATATGCAGGGAATGAACACACACACACACGTTCGCACGCACACACACACACCGGGCTCAGTGATGCATCAGCCTCATCAAATATAGATTGTAAACACATTACAAGGTCAGGGCACCAGATGTAAAGTGAAACGAGCCTCTCTCAAAACACAAGTGTCGCTGCGCAGCTTTCCGACAGTACCCTCCTCAGTACCCTCCTCAGTACCCTCCTCAGTACCCTCCTCAGTACACTCCTCAGTACACTCCTCAGTACACTCCTCAGTACCCTCCTCAGTACCCTCCTCAGTACCCTCCTCAGTACACTCCTCAGTACACTCCTCAGTACCCTCCTCAGTACCCTCCTCAGTACACTCCTCAGTACACTCCTCAGTACCCTCCTCAGTACACTCCTCAGTACCCTCCTCAGTACCCTCCTCAGTACCCTCCTCAGTACCCTCCTCAGTACCCTCCTTAGTACCCTCCTCAGTACACTCCTCAGTACCCTCCTCAGTACCCTCCTCAGTACACTCCTCAGTACCCTCCTCAGTACCCTCCTCAGTACCCTCCTCAGTACCCTCCTCAGTACCCTCCTCAGTACCCTCCTCAGTACCCTCCTCAGTACACCTCAACAGAGGACGCTCACGCGGGAGCAGAGCCGAGCCGCTGGGAAGGCAAGCTGGGAGAAACACGCAGGGGCCCGGCCCAGTGTTGCCATTAGACCTAAACACACTGACGATGGGTAGCTCTCAAACAAAATGACCATTATCGCAGCAAACCAGCCACTTAATTGACCAGATCACTCACATCAAAAGGAGATTGGCCGGCGTGTCCACCCGGCTAATGATGTGGATGTGGGAGTTTTTTTAAGCTAATGGGGGGTGGGTTAGCGCATCTATGGCTTTTCCTAGCTTAGTTAGCTTTACCCTGAGCTCGCGGTGGGGCTCCCATTCTCTAGTGCTTTCTGTCCCCCACTACCCCATCTACAATCTGTAGCCTACAGGCGGCCATTTTGCTAACCGTGTACAAGGGAGCCAAACGTATGGCACTGGAGGCCATTCAGCAGCTGTTGACAGAGAAGGATCCAAGCTCAGGGAGACGGCTTCACGACTGGGGGCTGTGAGTGACAACAGAGGTCCCCTGAGACCAGGCACAGCGAGCTGAGATGGAGGATGAGGGGACTTGAGGAGGGGTTCAGGAGCCTCGGCAAGTGCAGCCAGGGGAAGGTGGAGAGGGATTGTGGGCTGAGATAGACATGCTGTAAACAGAGTGCGAGAGAGAGAGAGAGACAAAGAGAGAGAACCAGGCTTCATCCCAGTTCATCCCTCTATTGTATAGATTGATGGCTGCATTCAGGATTTCTACACACCGCTAATTGGATTCACAGGTCATTAGATAAAGTACGCGAGTGACGTCGCTAGCACCAGCCTAAACACTGAGTGAGGGGAGGGGGGAGGGAGGGATCGGAGGAATGGATGGAGGGTTGGATATTGATGAGGCTGTTTGTATCAGGGCCGATGGAATTACCCCCCCCCCCCCCCCTCCCACCAACTGCGGAGGTCGAGGTCCATTTTCTGGCCACAGAAGGATTTATCGATAATGTGTGGGGTGAGGGAAAATGAGGTCTGAGAAAGAAGCGAAGGAGGAGAAGGAGGAAGAGCAAGCAAAGCAGGAAAAGAATGAGGAAGGGCTGACAATGAGACCAGTTATGGTTTAGAGTCGACGCCGTTTCACAATATTGCCATTTGGTGTGGGGTGGGCGGCAGTGACTATTATGTTTGACTGGAAGAAGAAGAAGAAAAAAGAGAGAAGAAAAGAAATAGAAAGAGTTGTTCTTCTTCTGGGGCAGACATTTGTGTCCCAATTATGAGGGCGGGTGACAGTCTGGGGTCAGAGGTGACAGTCGCTCCACTACAGTTAGCTGCCAAGCGCCATCGAGAACAATAAACCGTGACACAGAGTTGCTGGGATCCTTGCTCTCCTGCACACTCTGTTTAGTCTGCCTTATCAGGAACCCTGAAAATGACTTCACTGAATCCCTCTGCTTGTTAAAGAGCCACCAGGGCATTTGTTTTAGCAAAGCAGACAAGGGTACAGTCTGCCCAAACACACACACATACACACACAGGCATGCAGATGGTTGTTCATTAATTACAGATGGGTAGAGGGAGGAGGAGGAGGGAGAGAGAGAAAAAAGACAGAAAACGAAAAAGAGTGAAAGCAGACAAGTGAAAAGACCCGGTGAAGGTCAGCCAGTCTCTCTCTATCTCTCTCTCTCTCTCTCTCTCTCTCTCTCTCTCTCTCTCTATCTCTTCCTCCCAGACTCTCTCCCAGACTCTCTCCCTCCTTTTCTCTTCCTTCCTCACTCCCTGGTCAATACTCAGCTTGAGACCTCTGACCGTGCCCTCAATCAAGGTGCAGATGACACTCTCCCCCCCACCCCATCTCCCTCCATCTCTCTCTCTCTCTCTCTCTCTCTCTCTCTCTCTCTCTCTTTTTCCCCTCCCCTCCATCTCCCTCTCCCTCCCTCCATCTCTCTCTTTCCCCTCCCCTCTATCTCCCTATCTCCATCTCTCTCTTTCCCCTCCCCTCTATCTCCCTCTCCCTCCCTCCATCTCTCTCTCTTTCCCCTCCCCTCCATCTCCCTCTCTCCCTCTCCCTCTCTCTCTCTTAGTGAAGAGGCTTCCTGCCTTCCTCAGCAGTCCTACAATCTGATTAAAGCTCCGCCTCTCTGGGGGCTCTGTTGCCGCTCCCCCCTCCTCCTCCCCCCTAGTCCTACAGACCACCTTACACACACCCAACTGTACTTACAATGCACGCGCACACACACAGAGAAGGACTGTGGCTCCACTGGTGACCTCCCATCATCACCCTGGCTGTGGCAGCCATTACCAGGGCCCCTGGGGCCTCGGTGGCCCTCAAGGGGCTGCCTCTGTGCTCCAATAATACACCCCATGCTAAGACATCTTGAACACACGCAAACACAATCGCTTACAATTCTTCCTCATCGACAACAGCGCTTTTGGGTAGGGCTCCTTCCCCAGACCTCCACTCCTAACTGTCAATCCCTGTAAAATACTCCCGGGTGTGACCCGGAGCCTCCTGTCATGTGACCTGGGAGCCTGCAGTCATGTGACCCGGGAGCCTGCAGTCAGTGTCAGAGCTGGGTGTCGAGGAGCACACAGGAAACAAAGCTCTCTCTCCCTGTCCCCAACGACCAGTGATGAATCAGACTCTTTTAAGCAGCAAATTAGGAGCCTGATTTCTCAAGTCACCGAGAGGTAATTTGGGCAATTTAGGGTAGAAAAGATACCATTTAAAGCCTCCTTTTTTAAACAAATGAAATACTCTTGACATCTTCATAGCATCACACAACTGATTGATATGCACCAGCTTAGAAGACCTACCATATTAATAAACAAACCCACTGTTGTTTTCCCTCCAGAGATATAAATGAACATAGGTCAGCACATTTCCTCCGCAATTCCAAAAATAGCTCCCGTCAATCCCTACATGTATGCATGTATGCATTCTAACTGATCACAACATCCCTCTTCGCTAGGCTCTTTCATCTGCTTTATGACATCACCGCCACAAAGGAAATCGGGCGTTTGACAGCATGACATCCGCACCAGCGACCATATCTGTACCAACAACCCATCTACACCATGGTGCGTCCCCCGTACGGGGGCGGAGGCCCTCTCGACCCCCACGGAGGCCCTCTCGACCCCCACGCCTCCAGCCTCATCTGCCCACCCCCTCTAGTGCCAGCCTCCATCTTCTTCTAAACACACCAGGCAATTAGAGCAGATGAAACACTGTTTGATGTGTGTTCTGAGGGCCTTAAAACAACACTGGAGGGCCGGATCGGGCCGGGCATGGCCAGACCGGAAGATAAGGAGCCGTGGTTGGGGACAGGGATAGCACCAGGCCCAAGAGAGAGGAGGAAGAAAGAGGGTACTCACCAGCTTAAAATCCTGAATGCTACAAATGAAGTAGGGAGTGTTCGGCCGCCGGCTCTCGATATATACACAATCTGGAAAAGGGAGAGAGAGAGACATAGGGACAGAAAGAGAGAGAGAGGGAGGGAGAGCGAGGGAAGGAGAGGGAGGGAGAGAGAGAGTGTTAGAATGACAACATGGACACTTCAGGGACTTTTTCCGTCAGCTCTATAGAGATGCCAGAGTCAGTATATTATTATCGAGGCGTTACCTCCAAAACAGACATTTTTCCTTGAGTCAAATTCAAGTGGAATGCGGGTAATAGGATTAAGGACTTTTGGAGCAGTACAAGGCTGCCTTTCCAAAGCAAACATCAGACCCAAGGGGAATTATGCTATTGTTCCACTTCACTTCTACACCAGCAGTGTCGGATAGCACCAGTACTTAACTTGCCCCCTCCTGCTCCCCCCCCCACCCCTCCACAAAAGACACAAATTCAGTAAATTGCTAATAGTGAGTTAATACCAAAACCCACTGGCACACCCACTATTTAAATGTTGCCAAATGACATAACCCTTGGTAGTGCACTTGGCTGCCCTGGCACACTGCGTGTGAATAGGGGCCAGACTGGGCCGGCTGTGCTGTTAAATTGAATGTGACTGGTGGTATGGCCAGGTCGTGAACCCTCATCTCCTTAACAAAAACATTCACGCTGCACAGGACAAAAACAGACAGCCACTTCTGTTGGAGCCCACCAGCTGGGCCCATCCAACCAAGCACACCGCCCTGAATATTCACTACACAACTAGGATTTATTCATTTATTTCAATAACAGAGGACACACAAGTCCTCTTTTAGGTACACCCCATCATCTGCCGACACACGAAACCATTGATTAATCGGGAGAGCTGCATCAAAAGCTCTGATTGCATCAATCTCATTTGCACTATTGATTCTCATAGAAAGAGAGGCGACGGCGGTTTTCGATTTGATTCGTCGACGCGTAATGGCCTGAAACCAATTAGGCCGTGGTCTGATGAGTGGAGGGGTGTGGCCTGCCCTTTACCCAACTCTGCCTGCCGTGACTGACTGGCTGGGCGCCCTGTGAGGCATGGCTGACCAGCTAACGCCAACACACAGCCATGGGGAGCCTCTGACACGCTATGCTGGAGTTGTGTACTTTAGAAAGGAGGCGCCCAAGGAAGCTAGCGGACAGGAGCTGCTAGCAGCTACGCTATCGCTAACAACAAGAGGAGCAGCTTTTCCTTCACAAGCCTTGCCAGTTGCGCATCATTGTGCTATGTATTTGTTTGAGTCACAGTTGTTATTGATCTAGTATAGTGTTATCTGCCTGGTTGCAGCTAGCGTAATGATGATATTAAAT
>NC_085021.1:18610146-18648441 GCF_963692335.1 Osmerus eperlanus
ACTCCCCCTCCTGCTTCTCTCCCTCCCAAAACCGCTTTCCCGTCCTTCCCTGGCGAGGGGCACATACCTGGGAGCTGATGACATCAAACCCCAGGCTCTGGAGCCGTGGTTGTGGAGCGGAGAGCAGCCCAGCTGACTGGCCTCCTGGGGGAGCCCAGAACAGAGGCCCTTTGACAAGTCAAGCCCCCTCAGTCTGCTGCAGCTTCTAATTTGCAGTCGGCAGGTGGTTAGATTTCACCCCCCCTTGAATAAGCCCTTTCCAGGCTCTCCATTACACTGGATGAGAAGGGAGGGAGGGCAGATTTGCTGCACTGTTTGAGTATGACAAGATCAGCGACTGTGGCTGTCCCCCTCATGCAGAGAGCGGAGAGACCAGCTCCTTCACACCATCACCATAATGGCATCATTCATCCCCAAACAAGACTAGACTGTCTTGTGAAGCAAGTCTTGTGGAGTCTATACTGATATGTGAAGCCAGACGGGAGAATGGGAGAATCTGGCTGTACAGGCAGTGAGATGAGGAGCCTTCTCTCTGTTCCTGAGGGTCTGAGTCCACAGCCTACCAGGGCAGTGTGGAGGAGCAGCAGTCGGGAAGGGGGGAGGGGTATACATTCAATCTGTCTGTATACAAGGACACAGGAAAACATACCAACAGCATAGAAGCTGGGGTGATTTGGTAGCCAAAACAATATGCTGTGCCAGCAGAACTCACGCCACGTAGGACCACAGGAACAGAACTCTGATTGGTGGAGAGGATGGCGTACTGTGCTTCGATGCCACATGTGTTTGGGATATACTCCATCCACACACACACTCACACACAGAGAGATCCCCTCGGGGCTCATGGTGTCTACAGTGCGAGGTGCCAGCTGTCCAATCCCCCCCCCACCCCCAATCCCTTAAAGAGAGCAGGCAGAAAAGTGGAGTCTTTAGAGACCCGTCTATGTTCAGAATCTTGTGTCTTCTGAGACCTGTCTGCCTGTCTTCAGAAACATGTCTGTCTGTCTTCAGAAACATGTGTCTTCAGAAACACCCCACCACTCTTCTGCCTCGTCTCTCTGAATCCCAGGCTTGGTGAGGACCATGCAGCGTGCTCCGTCTGACAATAAACAGCCTGCTTTGGTCATGGAAGCCATGTTGTGTGGAGAGAGCGAGGGAGGGGGGGGGCAGGTGGTTTCTATTAGCTCCATTTTAAACCCCCAGTCAGAGAGGAGGAGACAGAGAAGTGTCATGGCAGCCAGATGGGATAAGGATGTGTGTGGGGGCAGTGGAGTACACTGCAAGTCTCACTGCGTGTGTGTGTGTAGGATGTGTGTGTGTGTGTGTGTGTATGTGTAGGATGTGTGTGTGTGTGTGTGTGTATGTGTAGGATGTGTGTGTGTGTGTGTGTGTGTGTGTATGTGTAGGATGTGTGTGTGTGTGTGTGTGTATGTGTAGGATGTGTGTGTGTTTGTGTATGTGTAGGATGTGTGTGTGTGTGTGTGTGTATGTGTAGGATGTGTGTGTGTGTGTGTGTGTATGTGTAGGATGTGTGTGTGTGTGTGTGTGTGTATGTGTAGGATGTGTGTGTGTGTGTTTGTGTATGTGTAGGATGTGTGTGTGTGTGTGTATGTGTAGGATGTGTGTGTGTGTGTGTGTGTGTGTGTATGTGTAGGATGTGTGTGTGTGTGTGTGTGTATGTGTAGGATGTGTGTGTGTGTGTGTGTGTGTGTGTGTATGTGTAGGATGTGTGTGTGTGTGTGTGTGTATGTGTAGGATGTGTGTGTGTGTGTGTGTGTTTGTGTATGTGTAGGATGTGTGTGTGTGTGTGTGTGTGTATGTGTAGGATGTGTGTGTGTGTGTGTGTGTGTGTGTGTATGTGTAGGATGTGTGTGTGTGTGTTTGTGTATGTGTAGGATGTGTGTGTGTGTGTGTGTGTATGTGTAGGATGTGTGTGTGTGTGTGTGTGTGTGTATGTGTAGGATGTGTGTGTGTGTGTGTATGTGTAGGATGTGTGTGTGTGTGTGTATGTGTAGGATGTGTGTGTGCCCTTTTCTTGTACGTGTGCGTGCATGCACACGTGCGGCGTGTGTGTATGCTACTACGGTGTCATCTATTGATCCCCTCTTGTGTATAATCTCCTGTGTGGATCCATAAGCTGGGCCAGTACTGTGGAGGAGACTCACCAAGCTCCAGAGAAGCAGGCTGGAGGGGGCAATACTCAAAGCTCTGATCGATCTCCCAGGTCTGCCTGGGTCTTGCCGCAACACACACACACACTTCCCTCCATAAGCCTGCCATACAAATGGTCTCCTTCTTTGCGGCACACTGTAAGGCACTCACACACACACACTTTGTGAGACAGAAGTCGTCATGTATCCCCATAGCCTCTCTGCCTCTTTCTCAACCCACTCTCTCCCCTATCCAATCAATGCACACTAAGCCGCCTGGAGAGGGAGAGCGAGAGCGAGCGAGCGGGAGACGGGGAGAGAGAGAGAGAGAGGGAGAGGGAGAGGGAGAGAGAGAGAGAGAGAGAGAGAGAGAGAGAGAGAGAGAGAGAGAGAGAGAGAGAGAGAGAGAGAGAGAGAGAGAGAGAGAGAGAGAGAGAGAGGACGCTTCCATCTTCCAGGGATAAAAAAGCTAAGCAGCTAGACAGGGGAACTGTGTGCAGGGTTTCAATATAGTTCTCTTATTATCTTCACAAAGTCATATATGTTTGTCAGGCTCTTGTGACAAAAGCAATTAAAGAGGTGTTTCTGTGCTCTCTCTGTCTCTCTCTTCATCACCCCCCCTCTCCCCCCCCCCCCCCCTCGCTCTCTGTCTAGGTCTGTGTAAATCCCTCTCGGAGGGTGGTCAGTTTTACATATTGTGTGTCACTAGACGAGTATAAAGGGATTTAACATTTAGCAAAGCATAATCCATTCCAGGCTTTGTGCCTGCTTAAGCCACGCTAACCAAATCTGATTGCTGTAAGGCTGCTGCATATGACCAGGCAGGAAGATAAAAATACACACTCACAGGGACACACACACGAAAAAACACGGAAACAAACACACACACACACAAAGACACACACACACAATACAATACAGAGCTGAGTTCTTCACCTCGACAATAACCCAAGCAGACAGCTTGAGGTCAGTCTCCACAGTGAGGGATGTCTGTGTTGACAATAGGAGGTAAATGACACACTACTGGACAGCACTCAGAGTTACAGACCTCATCCAGGCTCCCCATCTTTAATCCAAAGCTTTGTCCTTATTAAGGCAACACACAAAGAGAACGGCCATCAATGTTCTGCTGGGCCACATTAGTCTCATCAGCTTTGACCAAATTGCTAATTGAAAAGAGAAAAGAAACTGGAAAACTGGTCTGACAAATCAGAAAGCATAAACATCTGACGTTGTTTGCTTAAAACACGTTCAGATAATAAAAAATAGACGCTCCCTGGCTAACACGCCCGGACGGGTTTGTTTATGTGCCTCCTGAATGTTTAATTGAAGTGACTGACTGCTTCCGCTGGTCACCGCTTCACTGACTAGGACACAAACCAGAGCTGCTCTCTCCCTCTCCATATATCTCTCTCCCTCTATCCATCACTCCCATTCTCTCTCGCTCGCTCTCTCTCTCTCTCTCTTCTCCCTCTCTTTATTAAACATTAAATGCAGAGAGAAAAGGTTCAATGGAGTTCATGTCAGGGGAACAACGAGGCTTCACTTTCCTGTGTCAGCACGACAGCTCTTTCAAGGATCTCCCTGATACCGGCAGAGAGATAATTCAGCCAACGAGATGACACACTGCTAGGGGGTGGGGTGGAGGCGGGGGCTCGGCATGTTCCACTGCACTTACTTGAGGGCAGCACATCTCTTTAGCGGAAAATGAGCGATGGGGGGAGGGGGGAGGCGGAATGTTCTAGTAGGAGAAGGAAGGCAGGTTGTAATTTCCTATGTCTTTGCGTTAAACTGCTAAGCATTGTGACCGCACCGCTGCGTCACTCCCTGACCTTTCCCCACTGCCTGCAAGATAAATGAACGACACAGCAGTGATGATTTGGGCCCACGGGCTCCGGGCTGCTGTGGAGAGATCAGGGGAGAGAGGAGGGGAAAGAGAGGGATTGGCTAGATAGCGTTAGCTCACTGCCTTCCACTCGCTTCCCAGTGTTGACATTTCCCCCCTTCAGTCTGGTGTACAACCAATTTATAAACAGTGGGTGAGGGAGAGGCCATGTTTACAGCCTGGGAAAAGGTTACGTCTCTTTAAAGCCTCGATGTGTGTGTGTGTGTGTGTGTGTGTTTGCGGGTGGGGGTGTAATATAGATCTCATACAGTACCTCTGCGCTCTCCAGGAAACAAGTTTATACATTTTCATCATAGAACAGCGACCGTGCAACGTACTACTGTACAATGGGTATGAGGCCCGGGGGATTACTAAAGCTGGTTTATTTGAAATCTGCAGCTATCCAAAGATCTAGGACTGACACTTGTGTATTAGTTGGGAAGCTAAGCGTAAACCGCCTGAAAACATTTGGCGTATAATATTTGGCCTGTGTGTGACAGCATGGGATGGCTGGGGGGACGGGGGACGGTTTAAAGGTGATTTAATCACTTTAGCCGAAAGCACCAAGATTAGAAATCTGTATTTGGTGACAACACAGCGCTCCGAAAGTACCTCTTAAATTAGCCTATCACAATGATCATACATGGTGTGAATCAATAGAAACCCAACTCGTACTCACCACCAGGTCTGTAAACAATGTCGTCCTCCGTGATGAAGGAGGTGATCTCTCCGTTCTCCGTGCGCTCGTAGCGCGACTTCTTCTTGGGCATCTTCTTCTTGCCCTTCTTCCCCAGCTCCTCGGTGGCGGCGCCGCCGGCGTTCTCGTTGTCGTCGTCCTCGCTGTGGTCGCTCTCGGCGTAGTTCTTGGCGCCGCCGCCCTCCAGCGTGCAGCTGCGGCGGGGCCGCGCACTCTCGGCCTCGCCGCGGGTCTTGTCCCGCTTGTCTGGCCGCTCTCTGTCCCGGTCCCTGTCCCTCTCCTTCTCCTTCTCTTTGTCTTTGTCGGCCGTCATGATTCGCCACGTACCTTCCTCAGTCCTCTCACGGCTGGGCCTCCGTGAAAGGTAGACTGTGAGCCTGGGCTTCAGTCTTCTGAATTTACCGGTCAAATCCAGGGAAAATTCGGCCACACCAACAACCCCAGCGTTTCAGAAGAGCTGGAGATAAGGACAAAGAGAGGCAGGGATAAGCGACACGCTACCACGTCACTGACACCATACATGCATGAAAGGGATTTGAACCCGAGCAGGGCAGATTCACAAGAAATATTAAGCGTTTTTTGTTTTAATCGTTTTTTTGATCCCTTCTGAATTTCATCTCTGCTGTTTGATCGTTCTGGCCTGTAGATACATTTGAATGAATGGTAGGGGGAAAGAAAAAATTATGACGGTGACGAAAGCCTTTCGATTAGCCAATAGATGTCAGGCAATGAGCTGTGCTGGCTGTCCTTAACCTCAGAGTAATTGTTAGCACTCTCCTCCACAGCCTGCCAAGTATTCTCAGGAGGGCCCTGAACACTTCCATGAAAAGAACACAACCTTCAAGCTGCCTTTTCTACCGCTCGCCTCGTTGCTGAGAAGAAGAAGAGAGAGGAAAAGAAAGAGAGAGAGAGAGCAATAGAAAGAGAGAGGAATAGAAAGAGAGAGGAATAGAAAGAGAGAGAGGAATAGAAAGAGAGAGAGAGCAATAGAAAGAGAGAGAGAGAGGCGCTACATGTATTCTCACACAATGACCTAAACAGGATTCCCCACTGTATTATCTTCAAAAGGGGCTCTGTTGCTGCTCACGGTTGAGTATATCAGGCTTACAGGCTGTGGGATTCCTCAGGAAAGGCCATGTCTAGCTGGGCCTTTTCAGCATTGTGCTGCTGGACTCCTCCTTGACAATGCCTCAGGAGAGCCGTTTAGCAGGTGGGGTTGAAATGGGCTCAGTGTAGCTCGCTAACCACAGCCCTGTGTGTGTGTGTATGTGTGTGTAATTGCATTCTGTGCATTCTGGCTGAGGGGAGTACTCCACCCCAGCTATGTAGCTACGGCTAACCATCATCTCCATGCTAATGTGGACTGACAGCTCTGGAGGAGAGAACATGGCAATCCACTGGCAGGGAGGCAGCTGAGAGAAAGCCAGTGATTTAACACGGCTAACTGCTACGGTTAGCCAGCCATCATCATTCAGCCAAAATAGAGAGCTACCAAATAGCCTCTCAGGCTACCATTGTAATAATAAAACAGTCCTGAAGCCCTCCCAGACAGGATGCCTGAGAGCAGGCCGTCTGAAGTACACTGCTACTACACACAGGCAGGTTCTCACTTACTTGCCAGTGTTTGCTTTCACCCCCCTACTACAGATTAACTAGAAATAGCTATTACAGCCCCCTGAGGGGCCAGACCTGGCAATCAGCACCACAGTTAGCGCCGCCGCAACGGCAGCTTTAGCCTGGGACAGCCAGGGAGAGGGAGACTGAGGTGAAAATTGTACTGTGTGTTTGTGAGGAGCCCCGTTTCATGTTTGTGAAGGTTATGAAGAGAACAGGGAGAGAGATGGAGACAGATAGAGAGAGAGAGGGGGGATGGCTGTTGGCAGGCGAGGCGAGGGGCTTGACAACGGCGGTCCTCGACGGCGGCCTGTCAACTGGTGAGGAGCCGCCAACTGACAGGGCAGCTGCTCTTGTCGTCAGCTTCAACACAAACACCAGGGCTGATTACACTGCGCCGTCGTCACGGCCCTATTAATCACCTAATGATGAGTTACCACGGCGACCGCTGGGCCGTTTCCGTGCGTGTGCACGCGCAGACTCACACGCACACACACTCTCTCTCTCTGGGGTTATCTTGGACGCAGCCACACACACACACTCCTCACCACTCGGCCAAAATACATATCACACCCCTCTGTTGTATACATACACAGCCTAGACGTGTGAGGGATGGCAAAATATTGACTGAGGTATTATTTGATACCAGAGCTCTAATCCTCGCTCTGCTGGACCTCCTGAGTCTAAGCACTGCGTCCTGCTCCCTGCTCGGATCACGCTCCCTCAATCAAAAACCTAGCAGCGTTCAGGAAGCGTTCAAACGAAAAGGCTGCTCTCGGCGGATGTGCCGAGACTGCTTCTCTCTGTCTGAGCACCTTAAAAACGAGGGAATTCAAATCAAATCAAGAAAGGGAAACCAGGAGTCAAGTGACTCCAGCCAAAAGCGTGAGCCGCGGAGATGGAGGAAATGAAACGGAGTAACGTATCGCTGTTTAATGAGTGGAGAAGCCGCCGCTCAGTCGCTGCCGCCGCGACTAACAAAGCGCTAGCCTCAACCGCCACCTGGCCTGTGAATAATGCTGTGGAGGGCCAGGTGAGGCTTGCAGCTATTACCCATCAATCACGGGGGCAGGACCCTTTGAAAGATACCAGCTGTCTTAATGGAAAAGAGAAGAGGCGGGGCGGGGGTTGCGGCTGTAGGGAAGGCTGGCCGAAGGCAGCTAGCCTGATCCAACATTAGTGCAATGGGGTGGAGGGCTAGCAGCCAGCCGTGCCTGGGCAAAATACATTTCTCTTTTCCAAACGCGTCTAAATTAGACCTTTGGCCTGAGAACCGCACAGTTCGGTCTCTATTAACACATCATCCCCCACAATGGCCACACAGCAGGTCTCCATTACAAACACTAAGGGTTTTTTTTCTGGTCTCCCCCCCTCCCTTTTTTCTCACTCCCTCCTTCTCTCTTTCCCTTTCTCCACTGAGCTTTTAAGGAACCATGTTTTATTCATTCAAATCACTCCCACATTACTCAAATACACATTCGCATTCTCTCTATGCTTGCCATCAAAACCTAGCTCCGGATAAACACCCAATTGTCCAGGTTGAGCCGAGATGAAAAGCTACTGGGGAGGCACGGCTGCAAGGCTTCTCTAATGGACTAATTGATTATTAAGGGTTATGAACTGTTTGATGATTCAAGTTGCAGGCACATGAAGTAAAAGGCAGGAATGTGTGCTTTTTCTGGGCCAGTCGTGTAGGAACAACACAGTACCTGAGGAAAAGCGAGAGCCAAAATGGTGCTATCGAGACCCGACGATTGAGACAGACGACTCGAGAGCTTATTCAATAAGAGAATTATGAAGCAGCCAAGTATTTGATTGGCCAGGATGAGGCAGGCTTTGCAGAGGGATTGCATTAAACACTCACACGAATACTGATTAGTAGAACAATATTAGCACGATCACACATGCAGAGGTAACGGTGACTGAACCTGACACGAATCAAACCGTAGATCCTCCATCACTGCTCATGGCCATCAAGATGTTCATATAGCCCAGAACACGTTATGTCAGTTTCAACACTTTACCTCAGACTAATCTAAGCTGATATCCAACCTCCTGAAACACCAGCACAATGAAAGCCTCTGCTGGAGGCAGGAGAGGCAGGGAGGGGGGTATTCTCAGTGGTCTCTCTCCCTCTCTCTCTACAGCTCCCTGTGCTTTGTGTTACCTGGTGAATCATAGCCCGTTTTCTTCTCTGAGCGCCCCTCTCCCTCTCTCCCTCCCCCTCTCTCTCGCTCTCACTCTCCTCCTTTGGTTCTCCTCTGGCAGGGCAAAGACACTTGTCTGCTCCACTTGTTCCTTGAATTCACTGACGAGCAACCGTCTTCCTGCCTCTGCAGGCTCTACATTCTCTGAAGCCCTATTTATAGTCTCCATACAGTATGTTGGTTCAGAGGTAGCAGAGGTGCAGGGGTTGATAGCTGGAGGCGTTAAAACAACATTTACACATGCCTTGAGACTACTGAAGTAAAGGAAAATGTCTTCTTTTCTTCTACATAGACGGTAAACCAAGAAAATATATGGAATAGCAACATAACCATTAAAGCTAGAGCAAAAAAAAAAAATATATATATATATCAGGTAGATATATCACAACTGCCAACAGTAGTGGGAACCACAACAAGGTTTTGGAGCTCCACCCAGGCTAAAGCATTTCTTCAGTAAACTTCTAGCCCCTAAATCTCCTTTCCCCTCAGTGTGTGGCTCTCAGAGATTCAAACAGCCCTGAGGGAACAGCTTCACAGCTCAGCACCTCCATTATCAGCAGCTTGGATTTCCCAGACTAATACCAGGTTGCCTACTACAGAACATCTCTCACCCGATTTGTCTGACTGGACCATAACCTCTGTTAGCTATTTTCAGCCGGCTACCTTTGACACCGCTCCTGAGGAGAATGACAGTGTTGTCAGTTGTGGCACTTCACATTTCGCTAAAAGATGGGGGTCTCACATAGTCGTGGGTAGTGAAGCTATTTGTCTAGAGAATGGGAGGTCGGTGACAGAAACCAACGCTTGGTGAAATCTGACTACCTTTTAATTACCTTTCAGCAGAGAACTGGGAGCAGGCTTTGTAACATGAAGAAGTCTGATCTAAAGAGCTTTTAACTATCTTTGTGGCACTCCTTTGACAGGAAATAAGGCTATGGTTGGAAGATTTGAAAACAGGTGTGCTTGAATTATTCAATGGAAACACCTTCACATCAAAACAGCGTAGCGTGGTTCTAGAACCGTACGTTGCTTATGCAAAAGTTTCATGTTACAAAACTACCAAGCTATTTTATCACTGCTAGAAGACAAGTCTACCTTTCTCTTAAAGGAACCCCTCAAAGGCTTAGCTCTCACACTGGAGAAAAAAGGAGAAGGAACTATTTTTGTTTGCTAATCAGATATGGAGCATATTTATCGCCTAATCTTTTTTGGGGGGGTTGTTTTTAGTTACCCTAGTGTACGTCGTACAGGAAGACTCATGAGATTTTGAATATTCAAGGTGTCAATCTCTCACCATTTTCTTAGCTCCTCAGCTCTTAAAAATACCCCCCCCCCCTCCGCCCACCCCATCTGTCTATCAGCTTAACGATCCCATCCATCAAGCCCATACGGACTGGTAGCTCAAATGAGAGACAAAGAAAATGTATTCATAACACTGTCCTACATCCTCCAGCTACTTTAATCATAATGCAACACAATGTTGCTGCTCCAACAACAACTGAGGAAAGCAAACAGGAATAGATCAGGCTGACAGATAAACAGCACCATGGTTTCAAACTGACAGCACTCGGCAAGGGGGGTGGGAGGGGTGGAGGGCAATTGGAGGAGGACGTCTTGGAGAGTAGATCCCAGAAACAAAGCCATTAGGTCAGCACGCAAAACTATTTTTCCGCCTAAATTATTTATCTATCTGGTGGTGCCCTCCTCTCCAATCCTTGAGCAGATGGCAGGGGTGGGGTAAGGGGGGTGGGGGCACAAGCCCCGCATTCAAAAACACACTCAACTAACACACAAACCGCGACCGGGGCCAAAAGCACCTCCACCCTAGATACCACAGGATGGTATTACCTCTAATTAGGGAGGGCTTTTGTTTTGGGGGACGAGCAGGCTGCTCCTGGAGCTGCTTACCTCCACCACCACCAGGCAACTGGCTTCAAAAAACACAACTAGACTATTTAGGAACGACATCCTTTGTCTGTAGGCCAGCCTCCCAGCTAATTTCAGGCCTGTCTCCACCAAACTAGCACCAGCCCAGAATGCCTAAAAGGCAAGGATGCGATCGCTACAATTACACTGAAAATGAACATTTCCTGTTTGTTTGATTAGGGAGGAGGGGGGAGGGGGTCAGGGAGAAAAGGGAGAAGAGAAAGCGCTCACTTAGGACAGTGTTCACTGTTGGTGCATGTCGTGCCCCATCTCTGGGCAGTGGAGTGGGGACGGGCATCAGAGGAGAGAGTACCCTGTGCTGGGCTTGTGAGGGGATGACATGAATCATGGGTCTGTGAGATCTCTGCAGGCTCCCACAGCCCTTTAAACTATAGCCACAGACAAGGCCACGTTGTAAATATCATTCTGAAAGAGTTTCCTTTCAGTCCAAAAAAAGCTGCCTGTGGAGGTGGGGGTAGGATGAGCAGGGTGGTGGGGGTAGGATGAGCAGGGTGGTGGGGGTAGGATGAGCAGGGTGGTGGGGGTAGGATGAGCAGGGTGGTGGGGGTAGGATGAGCAGGGTGGTGGGGGTAGGATGAGCAGGGTGGTGGGGGTGGGATGAGCAGGGTGGTGGGGGTGGGATGAGCAGGGTGGTGGGGGTAGGATGAGCAGGGTGGTGGGGGTAGGATGAGCAGGGTGGTGGGGGTGGGATGAGCAGGGTGGTGGGGGTAGGATGAGCAGGGTGGTGGGGGTAGGATGAGCAGGGTGGTGGGGGTAGGATGAGCAGGGTGGTGGGGGTAGGATGAGCAGGGTGGTGGGGGTTAATGAAAGCGCTGCTGGAACAGGCAGGATCTGAGCTCTGAGTCTCCCTATCCTCTCAGGACAACTCATAAAACATGCATTGACTGGGACTGTAACAGCAGCAGCATTTTAGCGCAACCAACACAGTGTGCAAACACACGCGAACACACACATGCAGACACACAGGCTCGAACACACACATGCAGAAACACGCAAACACACAGATGCATAATTATACACAACACACCGACATGGGTTACACAATTATGGTTACATAGTTGTGCCAAGCCGAAAATACACGCATAGTGACACAAGCACATTCACAAACAAACCTAAAAATACATTGACGGTGAAAGGAGAATCAGGCGTTCACAGAACACACCAGAGCCAGGGTCCCAGAACAGGGTTTGGGTGGAGGAGAAACAGTGTCGTTTCTGTGTGGCGTACAGTAGCGATCAACAGATTAACTCTGCCTGTTCATGTGTGAAATGGAGACTTGATCCCTAACTGATAGTATGCTTTGCCTACCGCACACAGCCTGCATCTTTTTTCATCATTTCATAATGCCCAACAACTGTCATGTATCGCATTACACATCACATCCCTCAATGTGCACTCTGTGCACCAAGACAAAAAAAGAAAAAAAGAAGACCTTTCGGTTCACAACATAGCTTCCACCCTGCTGTGTCTCCTGCAACAGGAGCCCCAACGCTGGCAGTTGGATGTTAAAAAGTGCATGAGCGCTGTTAGTTCCTGGAATGCTATTGTTAAACTGAGGTGCTTTGTCAAAGTGACTGGCTTCTGGGATATTTCGTCAGAGAGAGAGAAAAAAGCAATAGATTAACAAATGGACAACCTGAAGGATGGCGTTGTTGATGTACTTGAATGTTTAGCTAGCCCTAGCCTACTATAGACAATGTTCAGGGAAATTAATATTTATCTCTATTTTTTTCATCTGAGGGTTAAACCCCGAAGGTCAGCCAAAGGAGAACATGAATTCCTCTAAAGACATTTAATGACCACTGCTGCCCACTGCTAGCTTAATGTTATGCGACGCAATAGTTGAGTAATCCTCTGCCTCCTTTGTGTGCATGCACACCATATGCTGCGCTCATGCATAGGAAATCACCCTCAAGTGTCTCTCTCCCTCTCTCTGCCACGGCTGAGGCAAACTATGTGGAAATCTGGGAGGGCAGGTTGGGGAGGTAAGATAGCAGCTACAGCCTTGTTAAAATAGCTTGCCAATGCATGTGCAAGCTTATAAAAAGCCACTGAGAGTCCATTTTGCCACAGTGCTGCATTCATACGGGGTGTATACACACACACACACACACACACACACACACACACACGTGTCAATCGAAATGAGTAGGGCATTGACCAAGAGGAGAAGGCCCCGGTGGTACTGGTGAGGGACTGTATTTGCAGTGCAGGGCCAGACTATATGCTGAGCTGTATAAATGGCTGGAGTGTAATGTGCCTTGACCTTCTCCTATCTTTCTTTCAGCAGCTCCTTACATATATTGCTGTCTTCCCTCATATATCACTTGGGCAAATGGCGCCCTTCACCCCAGTCCCCTCCTATCCCCCCTCCTTAAAAGGCTGAGGGGACATCTTTGCCCAGCACACTAAACTGACAGGCTGCCTCTCTTTCCTCGGAGAGGCACAGGAGAGGAGAGAGAGAGAGAGAGAGAGAGAGAGAGGGGAAAGGGGGGGGGGGGGTGGGGCTCTTCTAGACAAACGCTGCAATGAATAATTATGTTTTAGAAAGGCCCCTCCACCCTCCCCCTCCTCCCTTTATTAGCATCAAACAATAATTAATGGGGAACACGGGGGCACTGGAGAGGCTGGCGCTTTGCTTTTCAAAACAAGGGGGTCAATATGCCCTTCAACCCCTGTTTCTCTTCCTCTTCAGCTATCCATCTACACACGATCACACTGAGAGACAGATCATCCCTCTGAAAACATGCCCTTACTCTTATTTATGATGCCAGGCTTTGCCCTGCTTGAGAAAAGGCTACATTCCTGCTACAATCAGCAGAACGCCGTATCAGTGAACGCAGCACTTCCCTGTCCTCGTCAGCCTCCTGAAGCCCCTCCCCCCCGGCTGAACCAACAACTCAATAATGAATACGAAATACACGTCTATGGAATCTGAAGGAGACAAAGATATCTGGGCCTATCGGACAGCAGCAACTTGATTGCCTTTTGCCCAAACCCCCCTGCCCCCGACACACACGGGAAAATGGTCTACATCTCTGATCAGCAGTACAGAAGCCAGTGCTGATCAAATCAGATTTGCACTAAAGAGATCCATTGATCCTGGCACTCATCTGTGAAGATGGGGTGGGAGGGAGGCAGCTGCTGGTTCAATAGCAGGGATCGGAAGTGCCTGCAGTACTCGCCATGTTGAGCGAGTATTTCCCTGGCAGAGACGAAAGGCGGCGGGTGTGCACAGCGAGGACTCGGGGGGAGCTGGGGGGGAGAGCGCCGGGGAGACGAGCGACCAAGGTGTTAGGAAGCAGGAGTAATTGCGTTTCCGCAGTCATCGTGTAATGAGTCAACAGGGTGAATCACAAATCTTAACTGGTTCAACACACTGTCTTGATACCGTCTTCACTTCAGTATGGTTGATTAATGAAAACACGAGCCAGCAGCACCTTAACCGCTAAGGCGACTGCTCAGGCATGTGAGCAGGACTGATACAATAACAACCCCACCTTATTGATTACAATTGTAATAAACCGCGGTTGCAAAACATTGATGTTTGGATTATTGTGCCTTGCGATGTGATCGCTTCATTGTGGTGGGTGTTGATGCTAAATAATATTGCTTGTCTGCAACAATGAGAATCTTCATGCAGGATGACTTTTAGTTGATGTGCTTTCCCTTGGTTTCAGAAACAACACAACGGCGGACAACATCCATGCCTGTAGAGCGACATGACCCTCAGTTAAACAAAAGGGATTCACATACTTGCACATGCCTCAGTTATGCCACTGCAGTATGAAAAAAAAGAAGTCTCCTAAACACAAACACAGCAACACCATTCCCCTCTCTCTCTAATAACCTTGGGCTGACTATCAGTGTCATTACTTTATGGGATAGTATGGAGTGTATTAATAGAATCCTCATTTCTCACTAGCAGTCTGTAACAGCTCCATTTCAGCCCCGCCCCACCCCCACATCATTAAATATTTATCCTGGCAGAGTGGCGGATCATACTGAGGTGATAAGCATTTAAAAATCCAAATCTCTGCTTTTCTTTTTTTCCTTTTTTTTTTTTTTAACCCACACCCTCCTCTCCCCACACCCCACCCCTTCCACACAACAAAGAGCCCGTTTATTCAGTGGGATTATCTACAAGTGTTTCTTTAATCAGCGAGCAGCAGAACTGTAGAAATCCCTCAACAACACTCCCAGGGGAATACCTGTATCTGCGAAGACTATCAGGAAAAAGATCTTCTACTCTGCCAAGGGGAAACTTTGTGTGTGTTTGTGAGGAGTGTGCTGTCTGCAACCACCTTGTTTTGATGCTTAAGAATCTGATATCAAAGGACTCCATTTTGAAGTGCAGTTAACCAAGGCCCCTTGTTCCTTCCGCTTCATGACCCTGGTGTTGTTCTTGTGGTTTGGGCTGTTAATTTTTTTTCATCGCTGAATGTTGAACGATAGGGTGTGAGTAATGGCTTCGAGATTTTGTCCTTACTTAGGAAACGGTTCTTTCAATATTTGAGCAAGCTGTGGATGTTGAATTTTGTGCGAAGTGTTTGTTTTGCCTCACAGGATGATGTTGGAAAATCAAGTTCAGAAAGAAAAGAAATTCAACTTGTCACAAAAACTAAACGACTTAGCCTAACACCCAATCAATCAACCCTTCGCAAGGTGATTTATACAACAGTATATAACGTTAGCATGTCACACCACAAAATGCCCTTCAGGTCATGTGGCTGAAGGCTCTGAAGGTGGAATAAAAACTAGTTTGAACATGTAACCAGATACCCTGTGTTCTCAGGCCTTTGGTTAGCCCTAAAGGCTTTAGGTCGAAAACGAATGAATATATAAACATGAGATAATATTACAAATATGTTAAATGGCTCTTTGGGTTAACAAACAGAGCATAGCAAAGCAGGAACATTACTGTCAACCATGCATAAATTGAGTTCCTTGGCTGCGCTAAACCAAGAGTCATGCTCCAATAAGCAGATTGAAACACTTTCAGCATCTGTTGTCTGCAAGTCTTCCTTTGTCTTTGGGTGCACTACGTTAGTTCATGATTTCCTCAAGATGCCCCTCATCTCAGAGTGTGGATTTGCATGTGCGACACGCTAGCTGGTGGGGAGACAAAACCCAAGCCGGTCGGAGCTTTGAGGTCTTATTTTCACTCTGAAGTCTGATCAAGAGAAACCGGAGGAGGGTTTTACTTCGGCGTATCAACCCCCGGCCTGCTCTTGTTTACATATCTGAATTGTGCAGTCATCTCTACTCTGGGAGAAACACCGCCAGCTAAATCAATTACTCTCCACCGCAGACAAGCCTTTCGCTGATTGCTTCAGCTCCCCTCACCAATCGAGACCATTAAATCCTCTTCCGAATTAACACTAGTTAACTTAAACATCGACACACATCGAGCTTATTATTATTAGCGTGTCTTTAAGGGAAAAAATGGAATGATGCGCCCACTCAGAAAGATCAGCCCTCCCACACTGCCTAGGGCAACTCTTACCATCCACCCAATTATCTCAAGGAATACGGACGACAAGGGTCCTCAGTGGATCAGATGGAAGGTACTATTATAATGACACATGCACTGTCTGCCACAGTGTGCTCTAACTGGACCCGTCCAGTCTCACAGACAACAAAAGGATAGCAGGCAGCAGTTGGTATTAGTGCAGTGAACAAGCTTTGATTCTCCACAGAGTCAAAGTTGAATTGCTGCATTTCGCCTACGCGGACGCACTTAAAGTGATGAGCAAAAGCTTGTCGAATGCAGGTACCTAGTGGATTCTGCAGAACATAAGGTTGCAATAACAAGGTTGCGTGAACCAGAGTAAGTAGAAACAGTTCCTCTTCCACTTGTGTAAAACAGCTCAACAATAGGACGCCTACATTTCAGCTTAAGTGATGAGGACAATCTTTTTGTCCAGATGGGTAGGCTGCATTTTCACTATCCATGTTGCTAGGGTGACAAATGAAAAAAGGAACGACCCCAGAGGACTCATCGAATGAGTGGGTGACAACTGGTCAATATTATCTCATTGTGTGGACAGCTATTATCTGCCCAGTACCACTGGGCAACGGTTTGAGGCTTAGACAATGCAGGCATCTTCTCATGTCTTTTGGTCTTATGCTGCTAATGTGTCAATGATCTGGCTCAGAGTGATTTTAAGGTCACTGATAATTAAGGTATCAAATACCTTTTGTTGAATACAAGTTAAAACAACAGAAGCAGACTTGAATTGTGTGACACCGTCAAACAAAGGAATTGACATTAAGCCTGATATAAATCCATAACTGCAAACTGATCATTTCATGCCTATGGATAAGATCCTTTACGCTCAAGACATAAAATTATAATTTATAAAAGCAAAAGGGAAAGTTAACTGGAGACAGAGACTAGAGAGTAAATATAAATATTTTACTTGGGTAGGCTGCTGTTGACACTGATAAAGATAGATTCAGGAGGGTTTCACTAGCTTAACGTAAACACATCGGTTTTGTTTTATTCATTTCTTTAACCGTGACAATTATCACAGCTTCTCATTAGATGAGTAACTAAAAAGCAGCCTTAATGCCGAGTTCGACTAGTGCTGCTACACAACTGGTAAAACACAGGCAAGATCAATGAGTAAATTTATCAGCAAATATTACCATTCACTGCCTGGCAAGTAATCATTAAGGAGCGGGATGATGCATTATTCATTAGGCCAATGTATAATTCAGACTTAACAGCAGATTCTATGCATAAATAAAACTGTGATACATTCATCCACATTAAATGTTTACTCACTCAAATAGGATATGAAAGCATGCATACATCCCTGCTGATTCTTTAGAAATCTGTCATTTGATTATTTGTTTCCAAGGGTGATGATGTACAGCCGCAGGATGCGTGTTACACCACTAGAACGAACAACCTGGCAGCTCTGCTTTCATCAAACACCAAACACACACAGACAACTGATATACACCATTACTAATGATATCATTTACTCTGTCTAAAGACTAGGGCTGTGTTTCTCTGTTAGGGTCAGCTGTGCAATTAGCCTGCAAGATGTAGCTCAGCATCCGACCCCACGCTTTGTCGCAATAACTAAATTAACATGGAGCGGCCGATAAAAAAATAACTATATTACCACCCTGTCGTGTTTCCCTTCTATTCTCTCCCATCTCATGCGGACATATTTCACCGTTTATGTACTGTCATTTCATCTCCCCCACTCTGCCGTGATAAAGATCAGAGGTGTTTAAATTTCATAGCATGATTCCTCTCTCACGGTGACACTGGTGAAGGCATGACCGCTCCTCTTGGGACATGGAGACAGGGGGTTAGTGGAGGGGACATGGAGACAGGGGGTTAGTGGAGGGGACATGGAGACAGGAGGTTAGTGGAGGGGACATGGAGACAGGAGGGTAGTGGAGGGGACATGGAGACAGGAGGGTAGCGGAGGGGACATGGAGACAGGAGGGTAGTGGAGGGGACATGGAGACAGGAGGGTAGCGGAGGGGACATGGAGACAGGGGGTTAGTGGAGGGGACATGGAGACAGGAGGGTAGCGGAGGGGACATGGAGACAGGGCTGCAGTGGAGGGGACATGGAGGAGGTGGAGACAGGACTGAAGTGGCGAGGCGGTGGGGAAAGAGGCTTTATCTGACAGTCTTCAGAAGGCAGTCAGGCCTGTGGGGACCGTCATTCCACTTTATGACCATGCACTGAATTAACACTGCCAGATGTCCCTCACTTAACATGTGTGAAAGTGCCCTCCAAAGAGCTCAGCTGCTTTAAGGTTGGAGAGTAAAGGAACATTTTTCAATTATCCTAAATTCCCACTATTCTCTCCACCATAGGCGGACGTTAATTTAACGCAACTCAAAGTCATTTCTCTATGCACACAAGAAGCAGATCCAATTTTGCAAGACAACCCCAAGCTCTTCTCCACATTCTCAGTGACCTTCAACCCAGTCCATACCCCCCCAGGAGAGAAACCCGCCTGGTTCTTGATCAGACTGCTTAAGATCACGTTAAACAGGCTGATGTGGTAAGTAGGTTAAACAGGAGGTTATTGCAGTAAGTATTGTAGAAACAACAGTTGATCAAGAGAAGTAAAACATAAGTCTATGCGATTAGTCTCCATTACAAGACCAAACCCACTCAACTGTATTAATACTACAATAAAGGGTAACAGCTAAGCAAAGACTAAATAAGGAAATGTGAATAGTTTTAATGGCACGATAATTATATTCTTATTACACAGGCACATGAGCTGCCTAATGAAGTGTGAACAGAGGCTGTACTTCCACCCATCTTTACTGACCATATAAAGAGATGTTACAATACGCATACTGTACAAACTCTTAAATAAATCACCCAGCAAGATAAGTCGACAAGGACACTGGGTCAAAGCCATGTAAGCGCAGGCTACTCCATCGAGAGTTTGAAAATCCATCTCTCAGAATCAAAGACCTCAGAAATTCAACATCAGTCTTCAAGCTTGGTGCCTCACTCTGAGTCAAGGATGAAATGAGCACCAACAATGCCGTGGAAGCCATGACTGCTCATTGATTTTCCGCCTTCCTTTATGACCTGGCGGCTCTCAGATTTCTGGAGTAAGGGAAGAGGGGTGGGAGGGGCATCTGAGTGGGGTGGGGGTTTAGAAAAGCAGCAGTCAAGAGAGACCGGGTTTAACTTCAACTGTTTTTTTTTGTTGGAGCGTGTTATAAAAAATTTGAATAATTGAAATCTAAACAAAGACAATATTCAGATCCAGTGAATTCAAGACACCAAAAACAATGAGATGGGGGGGGGGGGGGGTACCAACATCACATCAATTACAACGGCTCTTTCACTGATTCCTTACACGTTACATCACGCTGTTCAAAACCAGAGACAAAGACAACCACTAGTCTTTTCAATGCGCCAATGAATTGCCATCACACACAGAAATGCAGTGTAATCCCAGTACTATCATGCCAGTAGATTAACCAACATTTCAACATTGCCGTGTCAAACATTCAGCTGTCTCCAAGCAACAACTGAACCGTTGCAACCCACTTTATGAAGAATCTGTGTGCGTGTGTCAGGCTGGAAACAGCCCCTCTGATCTGTCTATCGTCCCTCTGATTCCATCGAGGTGAGACTCGGCTCGCTGCGTCCTCTGGGACTGGACGGCTGTGTGTTTCTGTTATGATGAGAAGTTACTCTGTAACTGTGAAGTTTCTCTGGCATGTGAAGTCATTTACTACGGGTTCCTTGCGCTTCCTTGAATTGACAGGGCATGTACAAACAAAGATCATATTGCACTGAGCATTATATTCCCACTTAGATGCCATCCATGACTATGGGCCCCACAAAGATGCAGCTTAATGCCCGTAATGCCATGAATTAAAGATGGCATATCAGCCACTGTATCCATCTCTTGTCTTGCAGTCCTTTATAAATCCCTCTCTGCATCCCTCCAAAGCTCTTGTACACAGCCCCATTAAGAGGATTGACCACTTCCTCTCTAATTCAGTTTTCTGTAGTGAAACTACACTGATGTCTTACCTCTAGGGAAAATGTCTAAAATCGTCACATGTTTCCTCTGTAGAACAAAACCAACACTTGGGCCTGTGTGCTTTGCCTTACAATTCAAACAACAGTAATGCAGAGATCATATATTTGAGTGTTTAAATTGACCTATTATGTTTAGACAGTGATCCATGAGGCTTGATCGAAGCCATTTATTCTAATTACCATCACACTAATAGGAATGTTATCATTTGTAGTGGTGATGGGGTCCATGTTGCTAGGAAGACAGGCCTACGTGGCCTCTGTATCAACACCTCAATGAGAGGAAATGGGCTCTTATGTCATAAAACTAGCCTTCTTGAGTCATCAGTGCGGTTAAGATACTTTGACCACATACTGAACAGGAATTGAAGCGTAATGTTGTTGACATCTCACTGGAGAATAAAGCAGGTGTTTTGAGGTTTCCAATCTTTGCTATAGAGCCGCTGTTAATATGGCACAACTCTAAGATATAAAAAAAACATGCCTAAATGTAAAATATAACAGTCTGCCCAAAGTATGCCGTATTACAGATTTCCATTTTACAATTCAATGAGTCAATCTGATAACCACATGAACCTTTGAACTCCTAGAAGGGCACTACATAAGAAAAGCACTGCAACTCCAAAAGATGCCGCTACAGTATTAGAAGAAAAATATATATAAATCGACAGACATCTTAAAATCCTTCAGATGTACACATTCCTTATACACATACAGAGGACCTTTATATAATTCAGGAGAGAGAGAGAGAGAGAAAGTCCATCTTTATCTCCCATCCATTATCTCCCCGGTCCTTGTGCCATGCATTAGCAGGAGTGTCGTCCCACTCAAGTAGATTAATCACATCTGAATCATTAAGCTAGAGGTCACTTCTGTTAACAGGAGACACACACAAAATGCCCAGGGAAACTGGGGACATTGAAGATTTGGCCTAGCACTTGAGAATGAGCCTTACATATTAACATCATGTTATTAAAAAAAAGAGTGGGGTGCTTTGTGTCTATGTTAGCAGAGGTTTATAAACATGGTATAAACAGACAGCTGCTTTACCCCGTTTGACTTTCAATCTAAAAGAAACAACAAAATCCCTGACGGTCAAACAAACTGACCGCAGTCACATGAAAATTAAGTATTTGACCAATCTTACAGCAATTTGAGTAAACAGGCACATCCCTACTACACATGAAAAACACATCAGATAAGCTGACTATGAGACAAATACTGTAGTCTGCTTTCAAATCCCTAACCCCACCCCACCCCCACCCTACATCTCGTCTTGCTCTTTTCACTACAAGCACACCCCACTCCCCCACAGTGGGACCTGCATGTGCTCAGGGCAGAGTTCATAGCCTCTGAGGTGCTGAAGAGGGAAGTCAAGTTAATTTGGTGGTCTTACACAAGTAGGCTACTAGTCAAGCAGGCTCGCCGTTACCTCTACTGTTATTCCAGTTTGCTTGTGTAAACAGTGCTTCGTTCATGTTTGACATGAGTAGTATACAACATACACAAATGGCCTACCAAATATGGAAAACTCGAGCAGTTTCACACAAGGATAGACATTTATGCTTAAAGAATCGTCATCAAAGAGGATTGAACACGTTTTTAGTTTTGTTTTGATTACAAAATATAATTAGGCCTAAACTACATTGTTAGCAAGCGTCTTAAGTTTAGCCCTAACTTCTTATGTTTCCATGATGCATCATTATTTCCACATTAATCTCATTTTAAAAACGCTTTAAAGACTAGGTCATAAGGGTTTCTTGAAGGTCTGTTTCACACACCAGTGAGCTCAGTGGAAGAGCCAAGTTTTACAACAATGCAGCCAACTTTCAGCTCGCTCCAACAGTCAAAAACATTTGACTTGAGGTCACACGCGCTTCCCCTTTCAAATGTTATCAAATTTGAATAACTTCTAGTAAAATCATTTGTAAGTCGTGATGTAATCATTATTATAATCAACATTCCATCTCTTTATCCCCTATACATCTCCCCCTTCCTACTCCCCCATCTTTTTTTTTTTTTGGTATGCACTACTCACCCGCCAGTCTGATGATCTAGAGTTCCAACGAGTGCCGCAAACAACTTCAAAACGCAATCCTTGCCAGATATGACCCGCCGAACTTCTTGGCCCGGGCCAAATCCAAGAACCAGGGCTGAACAATATCACATAGACACTTTATCCTTTACAGAGCCTCTGCTAGTACAGAAGGACGAGCACTTGCTTCAACAAAAGACGATCTCACTTTACTAATATATTCACGTACAAATCGCCGAGGCACTCTTTCCGAAGACACGCGGCTGCTTTGATTCCCTTTCGCCGTTTTGTTGCTGCTGATACTGTTAATATGAAAAGTATACAGCTAGATTCAGTGCTGTAGTAGGGTAGGAAATCAGTGAGTTCGCCGTTTACAGGCTCCGCTTCCTTTTTCCACACGCGCGCGCGCTCTCCCCCTCGCTCCCCCTTTCATATGAACACACTCCACGTTCTCTCTATCGCTCCCTCGGTCTCTGTAACCCCCCCTTCAGCTGTTCAACAGACGCATCCACATGGCTGACCTAGTCTTTCTTTATCCAGACACTAGTGAAGGAGAATTACCCCCCTTCCAACCCCCCCCCCCCACGCAAAAAAGGAGCAAAACAAAAACATGGACTGGATTCAAATTACCGTCGGGACAAAGGAACGCCAATGGGTATAGTGATTGATGGTTACCCATTGGGAAATGGTGTGTTTGAAACTGCATCGGTAAGCAAGATGTTCAAACACGAAGTAGATCCTGACGAGATCAACGGTTCACTTACATAGCTGCAGTAAGGAATATTAAAGTAACACTGACGAGGCGCTGCAACAGCATCACGCCAATAAAACTACAGTCCACAAATTAAGCCACTACTAAACGAGTAAGCTCTTTGCATAATCAACCGTTGTCATTACACCCATACACAGGACGTAGATGTTTACGAATTAACATTTCAGACATATGTACTGGACAGGTTGGCAGCATATTGCTCATTTGTCAGTATAAAAACATGAGTACAAACAGAAAGAATAAAAAAATTTGGTATGAGATATTCCACTGGCTTTGGCTAAGAGCTCATTTGCATAAGATAATGCATTAATTAGTCAACCCATCCATTTCGAGTGACGGAGGCAATCCAACAAAACAACATTCTAAAAAGATACAAGAGTCAGATGCCTCTGAGTCCTTCAATAATTGTATGCAAGTTAATTTTGATTCAATGTAATGATTGTAATTATTAAATGACATTTCTCTGCTGAGTTCAAAAAATATGCATTGTTCTCATTACAGAAAAACAAATCATTTTCTCTCAATCTAAATCCCTACTGACTTAATAAATCAAATCTGAAAATCTCCCCCGCCCCTTCCACAGAGGAAGAAAAAACAATGATGCACTGTATTAAGTCAGGTCATAAATTAATAGGAAGATTTTCATTTCACAAAACAAGCAGATACATTACATAGTCTAAAACCAGCTCAAATTCCAATTAACCAAAGCAAATAGCCAACACGTTGGGCTATTCTGCACTGAGCCCCACAAGGCAGAGAGGCTGTAAGAAATGGATCAATAGGAATTGAGTTGAGGGTGGTATGGGGGTCCTTTATTGTGCTACAAACCATGTTGCCTGTCTTCCTTTCAAAAGAGGAGGGGAGGAGGGGGGGGGGGTCCCTTGTGATTCAGAGTGCTGGCAAACAGTTTGCAGAGAGACCCCAGCTCCCTCTCACACAAGAATAGCAAACCTGACACCATACTCTAGTCTAGTAGGCACCTCCAGTAGCCTTTACAGAGTTAGTGCAGGTTACATTACACAGGGTGTCAATGTTTAATATATTTACACCCGAATCATAAAAATCATAAAAAGTAGGCCTATGTTTTTCAATCTTCTCACATGGCCATGGTTTTAAGAGAAAGGAAAAAAAACAGCCTGTGACTCCCATATCAACATCCTAAATTAGCAATGTGCCCGGAAACTAACCAGTAGCATGACAAGGAACATAAAATGAACACAATTTCAACCTTTCGAAATATTATGACCATATTCACGCAAGATCATTTGTCCACAACACAGAGTGCGCCTGTGTTCTTGACTGCTAACCATGTCTATAGGTTTGTGGGCCTTAAGTTGACCTGTGACAGCAGCAGGGGTACATTATCTGAATCCCCAGGCAGGGAGGCAGGCAGGTAGGGAGAACTGACTGCTCCAGCAGGAGCAAGCTGCCTCTTCAACAGATGAGATCCCATTATCAGGCAGACGAGAACTCCACCTCCAGGATTTCACAGCTCCTCTGTTTATCACATGGCTGTGTCAAGTTGGGCACCATTAACCGATAATGAAAGGAGACAACCGGTGCAGTTACAAGCAAAGCACTCCACATTCTACAGGCCTAAGCATGTATCTGGGAAGCTGACTGTGTCTATTCAATTCTGTTCTGCATTCAAACGCCCCATCACAATACCTTTTCCCTGAGCTACCAAGCACTCCCTCCCTCTACAGAATCGGTTACTTTGTGGCTCTTCCTTGGAGTTCAGTGGAAATGAATTGTAACATAATGGGGCTTTTGCTCCAAAGAGTAAAAATGACACCTTATGTAATGTTATTGTTTCCTTGTGGTATTAAATGAAAATACCCTGCAAGACATTGAAGAAAAAACAAAACAAGAAACAGGCCACAGGAAATTGGAAAACAGACTAATATATCAACTGTCATGTTCAAAAGAACAAAGGGGAAACATTTCCTCCTTCTTAAACAAAATACCAGAGTAGCTGCAACCGCAAGTGTGCCACTTCTCCAGACTATCCTCTCCTTTGTCTGCTATCTCCGTACCGAGACGATTCCATCAAGATTTTTCCGGACTCTGTATCTACTTATTCTCATTACAAATGAATAGTTAATAAAAAAAAGGGGGGCTCACAAGCTGTGTTTAGTTTTGCCTGATTAATCCTGACTGGGGAGGGAGAACAAGCTGCTGTTTAGAGACACTAGACAAGAGAGAAAGCACTGGGCAATACAAATAAGTCAGCCAGTAGCTGAAACAACAAAAAAAAGGTGACATGGATGAGTGAGCCAAGCTTCTGAGAGACTTGGCAGGCCTCTGAGGCCCTGGCCTCGAAAACACTTGTATCTAGTAACTTCATTTAAAACATACACCAGGGATGAGAAGACAAGTAGAAGTGTAGAGCGGAATAAAAAGGATCCTCAGACAGAAAACAGTCTTGTTAAGCGAGAGGGGTAAGGAGGGGCTGGCTGCAAACACATGACTTCGCTAAAATGATGTAACAAATTAACTTAAAGAGTCTTGTGATATCCTTTTGTTTTATATAATAAATCACTCAGTGGGATTTTATTTAATTTTTTTTGAATTGCGCCCACATAAGACATTATGGTATATAAAAAGTCAAGGTGGTTTTCTAAACCGGATTGAAGCAGTTGTTAAAATGATAACTTTGTCCTTGTCTTTGCCTAGGGTCCCATTCCCACCAGGAACAAAGGCATGGGGGACGGCTGCTTGAATTTACTGTTCCTCACACACAGCACAGGCTGATGGGCCCCTTCTGTTGGCAGGCAGAAAAAGACTGACTTCAACTAACTCACTGGCCTTTTAGCCTTCACGGTGTCTTTGCAGTACTTTACAAGTTTGGGGAATCCAGAGGGGAAAAAAGGTCTTACACGACTAATTAAAACACAGACCAGCCCAGGGACAGAAAAGGGAAGCAATAAAAAATATCCTTCCAGATAATTCCAGACCAAGCAATTCAAGAGAGAATAATTCATTACACATGGTCTGAACAAATAGGCTTTTAAACTGAAACCCAGGTATAGATTTGCAGGGAGGTGTCTACATTTCAACTCAAAATGGTGGCCTACCATCTGAAAAGAAGCGAGCACAATGAAACAAGCAACAAAAGAATACAGACAACAACTTTATATGTGGTAGCCAACGACTCTATGCAAGTGACAAAAGCGGCGATCCAAATCAAGATATGCTTTCAAGACAATCCTGCCAGACAAAGGCAGAAACTAGCCCGTTGTAAGACACTAATTAGAGTGCTACCTACCTAGCAAGCCTTTATGTGGGGTCATTAACACAGTGGAAGTGTGAGGGAAGCAACAGAATGTTATTTCACTTCAGGGCAACTGGTTGAAGGTCCAGGCCTCTCCTGCTATCTTGTTTGTTTAGCCTTTCACAGGTCACATTTTCCAAGCACACAACATTGAAACCAAGACACCTGTGTATGTGTGTGTTTATTTGCACTGGCAAGATACAGAAACTCTGGCGGGCACAACTCGATGTTTTGAAACATTTGTTAAAAGTATTGGGTATGAAAGAAAATCTCCATAACTGAAGAGTATTCCAGATGGTAGGCAGCCACCTGGTAAACAGATTGATCAACTGGATGAGAAGAAGCCCAGGCGTTTTGTCCCTTCCACAACGAAGGAGGTCCACAGCTCATCTGCAGACTTTGACTTATTTAACACGTTTCTTCATGTTGGTTAATGCGCGTTTGTCATCAAATGGGACTATGTAAATGAACCCCCCATTTATAGCTTACCCTAGGAACAAATTGTAAAACGGGACCACAGTGCCTGTGTTTGTATGTCCCACGTAAATCAACCGCTTTTGCATGACAGAACATGCATGTGCACAATCATAGACACACACAGAGAGAGAGAGAGAGAGAGAGAGAGAGAGAGAGAGAGAGAGAGAGAGAGAGAGAGAGAGAGAACACCTCAGGTGCTACTTCACTAAAGCTCCTGATTTTCCACGTTCACAGACATTCTTAGAGCACTCACATGGGCTGTCTGTGTCTGTCTGAATCCCCAGGCAAAACAGGCCCACATTCATCCCTGTTGAATAAAAGAGCATTTCAGCTGAGCTTCTGCTCTGAAAACACATTCTGAGGACTGGGACTGTTCCTGCTCCGAGAGGCTGAGAGCCGGGCTGCACAGGGGAAGTTTATGTTTCAGCCGGAGCTTTGTGAACAAAGAGAGAGAAAGAGAAATAAACACAGTGTGCGTTTGATACTCTCTGGATCCAATTTATATATATATATATTTTTTTAAACGTATAGAATGAAACTACACCCATTTGGAAGTCACTCCCACGTAACTTTTCAAACTTGCCAATGGCTTCCATGGGCTTTAAATTCAAGGGGAGGGATGGTTTGGGGAGTGATTTCGGTGTGGTTACAGCCTCCAGGCTAATCTGCTCAAATAGCCAGTGTCTGTCTGGCTCCATAGAGAGAGACAGAGCACATGGCTGCCTCACCTCTACAGGCTGCCACCCGATGGACACCAGGGGGAATGACAGCCTATCACTGTTGCTGTGCAAAATCTGGTAATTGTGTATCCGGAAATTAACCCTCAATTGCACCATCGACACCACATTGGCTGTTTGACGAGATCAACAGGGAGCCGGGCATGGTTATCATTCAGTTCTGTTTTCATTGTGTTTTTGTGTTATTAAAAAATCAATGTCCCTCCTATTGATGGGCTTGGCTGCCCGCAGTTCTAATAATGTATCCAGTTCATAGATTTGTGGTTTGGATGAAAAAAGAAAAAAAACTAGTGTAAGGCTAATGTTATCCAATATAGGTCACAGGAATTCAAATCAAACAACACACAGCTAAAATGAAGAAGGGGAAACCGCTAGGCCCGAAATGTCAGCCGTGATTAATTATTTGTCAACAGCCAAGACACGGGTCGTCGAGGGGGGAAGAGCCTTCGTACTCGTATTAGATATGACTACTTTCCTAGTGGGTGGATGAAGTCAGCCCTCTGGAGTCTGCAAGGAAATGTTGAGATGAGCGACGGGGTCAAGAGGAGCTACTTAACTGTGCTCCTCTCTGTAACCCTGGCAGCTCCTCTTCTACTGAGTACATCTAGGGGAGGCTGCTGAGTAGATCAAAAAACACTGTGGTCTCTCTCCAGACTGGTCTCTCTCCAGAATGTAGGCTCTCTGTCTGCCTTTATCTCCCTATCTCTGTCACACACACACACACACACACACACTGGGCTACACCCTCCCAATGTCTAAGATTAGTAGCTATACACATTATACCAATACCACTAAAACTGAAATGTCTGGTGTTTTTCCACAGTTGAAGGATTTGGACTTTGAAACAACATGGCTGGAGATCCGATGCGTTCGTGGTCCAGAAACAAAAATGGCACCATCGAAGTGAGATAGCAAAGACAAGCAACGCAGCCCTCCATGTCATTGTGTTGCCGAGGGATGCATGGACCATCTCAATTCAGAGCAGGCAGATGGGCGAATTTACAAACAATTGTTTGGGATGCACGTACCCTCCTACTTACATAATGCATGTCACTCTAACACTAGACACGGCGGGCGTGATTTACATACGGTACGTGTGCTGGGGACAGACGCAAGCAGACTATTTATAATGACTACATATACAGTATCGTGCACGGCGCTACAGTGCGTGCGGAAGCCTGTGTGACAGTGACAGGGGTTTACGATACGGAGGCTACAAGGGGCACCCGGTACCATGTCCTGTTGCGGCTCCCTGACTCGCCCCCTCCGTGTATGTGGGTGCAGTGGTAAAGATGAAGAGCATCGCCAGCGCCATACATTACCCAGCGGGGGGAGGCATGGGAGGCTGGGAGGACGGGTGGGGAATACGTGAGCAGCAACCGCAGAAGAAGAAGAAGCAGCCGTGCGGTCGCTTGCTCCTGCACACCTCAGCAGGAGGGAGGGGATGCGGAGGCCGCAGAAAGCCAATTACCAAACTCATTAAGTAACCTGCTAGCCGCCTTTGAACGGCGGCCCCCACCACATCATTACCAGATTCTCGACTGTCGTCTGATTCCTCAGTTGCGCCCTCAGGTCCATTCCCCCCCCCCCCCTTTCTTTAGCGTTAGCTTGTGAGAAGAGGTCACGTCAAAATAATCACATTTCCCTTGGATAGGATTGCGAGGGGAAATTAGCATGCAAGGAAAGGCCGGGTGTTTTGACTGTGTCACATAGGGGAGGGAGTGGGTTTGTTTGTTTGAGGGGGCGGGGGGAAGGAGAAAGGAAATCCATGTTAAGTGAATGCTAACAAACCCAGCAGAAGTACATTGATAAACATTAGCAAATTAGCATGTGTGAATCTGGGTTAAGAGACGTTGTTTGAGTTCTCGGTGACAGACCAGCAGCTGGGCTTCCCAGTATGAGGTGAGGTGGAGAAGCAGGAGAGCTGGCGGGGGGGGGGGGGGGGTGACGAGGGAGAGGCATGCGAGGGAGGAGTTAGGAGGACAGCGAGGAGAGCTTGCTGGGGGGCCTATTGGGGGGGAGGGGTATTACATTTACATTTAGTCATTTAGCAGACGCTCTTATCCAGAGCGACTTACAGTAAGTACAGGGACATTCCCCCCGAGGCAAGTAGGGTGAAGTGCCTTGCCCAAGGACACAACGTCAGTTGGCATGACCGGGAATCGAACTGGCAACCTTCGGATTACTAGCCCGACTCCCTCACCGCTCAGCCACCTGACTCCCTTGTATTATGAACTCCCAAGGTTCACCAGGGGGCAGGAAGAGATATGTGGTTTGGGGGGGGGGGGGGGAGCTGCATTCACCATCACCGTGTTGACTAACCTTGACTGCATTCACCTTCTAGCTTTCCGCCACGCGGCTCCAGACTCCTAACAAGCACTGACACAACGACCCTCTGGGGGAGAGAAAGGGAAACAGACAAACGACAGAACAGAAAAGAAAAAAAAAACATGGATGAGGAACAAATGTAGAAAATGAGATGACAATACAGTAGCATGACAGCGCAGGTGGGCAAAAAAACGGACGCTGACAGATGAGGATTTCCTAGCTTCGCAATGACAAACTACATGATCTGTACATTCGTATGTGAAAACATAATTATGTCATTTTGAATGGCCAACCCAGTGACTTGACTAAGCAAACCAATAAGATATTCTAAATCTTCACCCTCCCCCATAACACATCGCATACAACACTCATCCAGACACTTGTGAACAATACAGAAACACACACGCGCGCACGCACACACACACACACACACACACACACACACACACACCACACACACACACACACACACACACACAGGCCCCCGCACCAGCCCCATTATCCCAAGAGCCTTCTCTCTTCTCCGCCTCGCTCGTGAAAGCTCTGAAAGGTCTGCCTCACAGCACCTGTTCAATAACGTTGACATTTCACATTCAGCATCCACAGAAGGGGGAAGACTCCCCACTTGTGCTGCCTTTCAGGCAGACGTGGAGCCTGCCTGGGCCACCCTCACAGACACCATCAATCCCCTGCACGTCACAATCGGAACTGCCGCGTGTTTACGTGTGTGTCTGTCGTGCGAGCGTGCGTGCGTGCCGTATTTTCACGCGGCGCTCGAATGTCGAGATTTGGTTTACCTATCCGGAACAGTGAAGCATGCATTGTTGCCTGCGCTGTCTGCCAAATGTGCTCCCTGTCACCAGGTGCACTCACGCTTCACCGGCTCACAAGGGACATCTGTTTGACGCCATTAAGCCTCTGGAGCGACTCAAAAATCTGAGATTAAATGCTATTAAATCTGTGGATTATATCCCAGTGTGAAAACACGGATTCCGTGTGCCTTCCAAAAACCTGCGTTCTCTCTTTAGTAGACAGCGTGGGATTGGAGATGCAGACTTGAGGTCGAGGCATTACCGTCACAAGGTAAAACTTGTTGAGTCAAACTGCACAATAACGAGCTTCAACAGTCAGATGATCAACTGTAAAACGTCTACCTGACCGGACTTCCTAATGTTCCATCGTAACTAAGGGACTGAGTATACGTCCTCATCTTCGTACCACGTCGCTACCAAACCAGGTGGAGCAGCATCTCTCGACACTACTTGCGCTTTATTAGCCTGGGTAATGAGCTCTCCAAGTGAACATTAAAGGCTGGAAACACCAGCCACATTACTATCACAGAGGTACACATTTCCACAAACTCTGAGTGTGTGTGTGTGGGGTCTTTCTCTCTAATAATGCTCTTTCTGAAATGAGAGTGATTAGATCTAAGGAGTACATGGTATTGTGGATGATGACTGACTCAGTCTGGGCCTTTTTTTCCCTCAGTGGGCCTCAATCGTATTAGGCAAAGAGGGCTAACAACACACACACACACACACCAACCTCCTTGACACCGCAGCCCAGACTTCCCGTGCTGAAACCCTAATCCCCCTGACCACCACTGCCCTCGGTGGCTCACTGACATCAAAGCCGAGCGGCCAGCTTTCATGACTAAGCCTGCTTCTCAGGCCACCATGTGCCCTTTACAGAGTCGCTGCTCTGAGAGGCGGCTAACGCCAACAGCTTTAGCCTGGGCTCTTTGTTTTTAGTGCTGCATCATTTCGGACAGAGTCAGATGCAGCAGGCCGGATGGGTGTCTAGGGTGGTTGAGGTCTGTACGACTTGGAGAGGACAGTGGAAATACATATTAGCGATTCAATCTAATCTATTCCACCGTCAGACGCTAGGTTTTCTGAGGTAAACGCAACTTGTGGGAGAAAATCTGTTTAGTTGGGGTGAAAATGCTGCTCACTTTCATGTCCTTTCAGCCCCGTTCATTCAATTTGATCAGTATTTTTTGGTTACAAGGCGGCGCCTGGTTCCACCTGCCCCCAAATTGGAAGGCGTGGCCATCATGGCTGACCTTATCTGCGTGTCAACCTAAAGAAAAGCGATTACCTGGTGATTAGTGTGCGTTATGAGGCAGCTCAATTAACCTTTGGAGAGAGACGGAGAGCGGAGGAGACTCCGTGGTTAGCAGAGCGTGCTGGCCTCTCTCTTTACCACCTCAGAACTGAGAAGGGTGAGAGAGAGAGAGAGAGAGAGAGAGAGAGAGAGAGAGAGAGAGAGAGAGAGAGAGAGAGAGAGAGAGAGAGAGAGAGAGAGGGAAAGAGAGGGGGGGCAGAGAGCAGAGGGAGAGAGAGAGGGAGGGAGGAGTGGGCAGAGGGAGAGAGAGATGGAGAGATGGAGAGAGAGATGGAGAGAGAGAGAGAGAGAGAGAGAGAGAGAGATGGAGCAAGAGAGGGGCTAGAGAAAGAGAGAGGGAGGGGGGGGTAGAGAAAGAGAGAAAGAGAGAGAGAGAGAGAGAGAGGGGGGGGGGCTAGAGAAAGAGAGAGAGAGAGGGGGGGGGCTAGAGAAAGAGAGAGAGAGAAAGAGAGAGAGAGAGGGGGGGCTAGAGAAAGAGAGATAGAATACTAATTACATTTGAGTGGAATGAAATCTTGTTCCACTAGCTGTTGCATCCCAGTTCATACTGGCTATAAAACATTGCCAGTCAGTTTGTCAGAGTGAGGTCTAAGGAGGGCTAGAGAAAGAGAGAGAGAGAGAGAGAGAGAGAGAGAGAGAGAGAGAGAGAGAGAGAGAGAGAGAGAGAGGGGGCTAGAGAAAGAGAGAGAGAGAGCTGCAGTGGTGTGACATGAGCAGGTCCCATTAGGTAAGCACATTGAGCCGTCAGACCGGCACTTTATCAACACACGCCGCACTACCAGTCTGCAGCTCCACTCCAGTGGGCTGTTAACTGCAACGAGGACTGAGGGAGACTGGAGATAAGAAGGGAGGGTAATTACTAAGCACATTCATGCACAGGCCACATCTCCCTTGTGTTAACTGTGCGAACCTTTAGTGCAGGGGTCAGGGGTTTTTAGTAGTATTTCAGCTGCCCTTTTAGCTGGCCATGAAGTGTCATCATTTACTCAATACTGTAATAGTCTGGGCCAAGGCAGCATTAGGCGAAGATCAATTGATTGTCCATTTGCATGTACTGGGCTAACTGTAATCTTGTCAATCTGCAGAGAATCGAATCTATTGTAGGATGGAGAGGATGGAGAGCGAGAGGGGGGGGAGGGAGGGGAGGGAGATTGGGACAGAGAGGGAGTAGAGGGAGACTGTGGTGTTGTGTGTTGTGAGAGGCAGCCAGATAGACAGCAAAGCTATATTTGCCATGTGAGCCCTGATCAGATCTGACAGGGGAGTGCAGTTCTCTCCAGTCCCCTCAGTGTCAGGCACATCCAGCCCTAGCCTGGTCTAACTACTCCTAACCACACCCATCATAGGAAAAGACATGCTTACAGTTGCTCTAATGTAGATAACATGCTTTGACAGGCTACAACTTGCCATGCAGACTGGACTCTAAAGAGCACAATCAGTGCGTCTCTAATCATGGTCAGTAAAGAGTCTGCATAATTTTCCATTAATAGCACTGGGAGCTCTGAAAAACAGAAATAGGCGTTTGAAACCGATGGGTACAACAACTGCATAATTATGCATAACGTAATCTGTGCACCTACATGCAAAAAATAAAAAAAAGTTAAACGTGATTATAATGATGATACATATATTCCGCACCTTCCCATCAAAATGGTTTCCTTGGCCAAAAACAACATCACTCTGGTGTCATTTTCAGATAGCCAATTCAGTTATTGATGCGAAACTACTTTGGACTCAGCTTCGTGAACGAAAGACACAACATGAAGCAGTGGGCTATCGTAACATTACATTTTCCCCCTCGATAAAGTCACAGCAAAATGAACATAAAATGCTACTACCCATTTCTTTTCCACTCCACAGGCTACAGCTAATGTAGGTAGAATAGACTCGACTTTTAACGGTTGACACTCGGTTCCCCGACTTTCTCAGCGGCAAAGCGGGCGAGAAATGAACCTTGTTATGTCTCCTGACACCAGTGCCCCGCAACCCCGGCAAATAAAAACATGGCTCTCACTTACTGGCTGCCGGCGCCCAGAGCCATACATCAGCATTATAGAGGCCCCAACCAAGGTCAGCTCAATTTCCTCCTCCCGTTATGGAGTAGTCAAATCACACAGAAGAAGAGGACCGGGCCGGGCACCGGTGGGAGATGTAAAGAAATGATTTGGATGAGGGAGGGAGGATCTAGGGTGTGAAGGAGAGGAGGATTGCGACCAAAAAACGACTCAAAAGCGACTAGAGAAAAAGGAAGTTACAACTGCGCTTGTGGGCCTACGTGATGAGACCATTATTAATTTACAAGTGATTATGGCTATATCGTGTGGAGGAATTAAATCTATGCTGCTAATTCAATGCTGCTATTTCATATGTTCTATGTCTCTGTTGAATAAAAGTCAATACTTCAGATATACAAATTGTGTAATGACAATGCTGAACATATATTCAAATATAATCAATGCTCAGATAGAATAAGTAATGATAATGATGAACTTATATTCCAAATGTATGATTATGCACCAAGATGTGACTGCGTCTGAAAGTGAGAAGTGGGCCTTGCTTAGGAGAATGTATCCTTTGCTGAGAAGAGGAATGCAATAAGTCAGCCTACTGGCAGGGAGGGGTGTTTACGGGTTGATATGATTTGCTGCAGAGAATGTGGACGTCAAGAGGTACCGGATGGGGGAGGCGACCACACTACAGGACAAGGAGAGGGTACAATGAACCTCACAACTCTTGAGAGTGAGAGTCAACACCAGGAGATACGAAGAAGATTCATTAGACTGTGGAGAATGTATCCTTTTGCATCTGGACATTATCAGACCTTTGGGTCTGGTCTGCCCCCCCCCACCCCCCTTGAATGGCCTGGTCTGTCCCGCCCCCCCCCCCCCCCCCCCATTTGGACTGCCCACCTTGACTGCCCACAAACTCCTTTTGAGACTTTAAAAGGATGAGGACATCCCCTCCCCATTGTCTTCTGACCCATCACCTGACAAACCCCTCCCTCTCAGGGGGGTACCAGGCCCGTGTGCCCTGCACAGGTCAGGGGAACTGGACCGAGCAGAAACTCTCTCTCTGACTTCTGTCAAGACGATTCTCACAAAGGCCTTTGTCTTCTCTACTCTACGAAGCGAGACTGGTAACATGAGACTGAGACATATAGACTGAGACACTTGTGTGCTGTATTCATTGTTTGATTGCATCATTTCTTATCTTATTAAACTATAAAGAACTTGGTCTGGCATTTAAACTGGTATTCTTCTCCACCCAAATTAGAACATACACGATAATCGTCGTAAATAATCGAAATGGCCATTTCAAGTTGTTCCGTTTGACGCTCTTGAGAGCTGCACGTAATTTCATGTTATGTCATTCATCGAAATAAACGCTATTTGATAAATGACAGTTAGCCTACACGCAGGTTTGTGTCTGTGTGAGTAGGTATGGCTGTTTGTGAATATGTAGGACTAAGCTATTTGTGAAGGAAGTCATTTCAGGCAGTCTTACCAGGCTCACATCTCCAGCTAGAGACTCTCGCTAGTAGAGAGCGTACCAGGGGAAATAACATTTAGACTGCAGCAAATTAATTTAATAGTACCACATCTCCACTTCTTCATACAAGGGAACTGCTTGAGGAGGCGCTACAAAATGGTAGCGTATCGCTCTCCAGCCATCTCCTCTGTCCGGTTGTCGTGTGGGTAACCTCAGATACAGATCCATCCTTCGGCCCAGTCAGGGTTCAGCTGTAATTTGCTGCAAATGCTGACCTATAGCGAGAAGCCAGGCTGACACTGATACTAAGCTTTTTACAGTGACAAAGCACTCCGGTGTGTGTGCGCGCGTGTGTACATGTAACTGTTGTGTGTGTGTGTAAGTACCACAATGAGGCAGCAGTGAGGCGCGAGTAAACAGCCATGTAACATACACTGCAGAGCTCCTGGACACCACCTCCAGCTAACAGCAGGAATGGGCACAGCCACAATCCCCTTATGGCTGTTTGAAGAGCCCTGACCTCAGCATGGCTGGCTCAATGACCTCCCCGTCCGAGGTACAGGACGAGCCAGGCAGATACAGACACAACTAATTCTCTCAATCACTAATCGCTCAATACTAGCCAGTAGCGCTACACTGTCTCCATTCACCAGTTGCCATAAACAAAAAAAAATTCCGGAGCACACTCTATGCAAGTGAATGCTTCAGACAATCGCTTTCTTGAGACAGTTCAAAAGGAGCAATTTAATTAAAGCAACCTGAAAATTCAATGAGTCAAGCCAGTAGGTCCACAATGTAGAGTGTTGTCTAGTCAATAGGGTGAGGGATGAGCTCATGAGTGATGAAGGAAAGAGAGAAAGACAGAGCCGCACGCTCACCATGACTTCCCCATCCTCTCATGGCACATCATTAAGTCTGTGCAAATCAATGACTAGGCCTATGTGAACTACTATCAACCAACCACAAGACTGTATCAACTGAAGGCAGCTCTGGGGGGGGGGGGGGGGGGGGGGGAGAGAAAGCTTGTAGTCCTAATGTGACATAATGTGGTTGTCCTGGAGTAGGTCGCTATGCATCTGATGAGCTCATTAGTCCTTCACAGGCCGATGGTGGCTGGCGTTAATAGCCTATGTGGTTATAGTGACATGACACAGGATTGTCCCAGCGTGTTGTTCCTGCAGTCACAGTCCCCTCGCACACATTTTCTTTCTCCCATCACTGAGAACCCCTTCTCCCACACACACACACAACACAAACACACACACACACACCTGACACCTCGGCCTCTTTTCTCCTGCGGACCCCCCTCCTCCCTCCCTGGAGGAATAGTCCACCCACGCCCTGTGCCTCCCAGCATCCCCTGGGGCAGGGTGCAATTAAAAGCCAGCCAGGAGCCTCAGCGTGTGTCACAGGGTCTCAGGTGGGTCCTCCATCTCAGCCCTGAGGTAGGAATCAAGACTGGGGCTAAGAAAACACACGTACGCTTGACAGTGTGTGTGTGCGTGTTCCAGAATCAACATCCATTCCATCTGGCAGGGTGGTAGAGCATGCAGGCAGTGTTCTCTGCGAGATGGTGTTCAAAGCAACGACTTAGAGGTGCTGATCCACTCGGCCCGATGGAATTCACAGACTGTGCCAGCTCACACACACACACGCGCACACACACACACACACAGCTCTGCTCCGACGTGGACCAATTACAAGGCTGCCCTGACTGCCCTTGACTCGGCTCCCATGTCCTCCCTCAACAATCCATGTCAAAACCTCCGCCCTGGATTCCCATCCTTCTCTCTCTCTCTCTCTCCCCCTCTCTCTCTCTCTCTCTCTCTCTCTCTCTCTCTCTTCTTCTCCTGCACTGAAATATTTAGCACCTACATTTCAGCACACCTTTAGACTGAAAGCCAGACATGCCGCCTCGACGCCGTCTCCTTCTACAGATAAGAGGAGTGATAGACATCTGGGGGGGGGGGGGGAGAGAAACAGTCTGGATCTCTCTGCCATCAGCAGTATTAAGACCTCCTCTCCTGTCGTCCCAGTCTCTGGCCTTCTCGTTTCGTTTGTAACTTCCCAGTCAGGGTTCAGCAGCTTCCTCTCCCGGGTTCAGGAGTGTTAGCCGCTAGCGCTGCGCCGAGCAGGTGTCAGGGGAGTTCCCCTCAATTAAGCTGAGGTAAAGTAATGCCCTCTCAGTGGCGGCGCCGTGCATACATTAGTCCTGCTGTCGCTGGGCCGGGCTGACAGGACGGCTCGCTGCACACAGCAGACGGACAGGTTTCTACCTCAGCGCAGGTGAGGGAAATCGTTACAGTTAGCTATAGCTAAACTCGAGGGGGGGACGTTTTCACAGTTGGAAATGTTCTTGAAAATGAGGTCAAAAGTACCAATGGAAAATCCTTGTCAAATGCCACACTTGATGCTATTCGGGAAACACTTCACATCCTACGCAAAACACCGATTACAGGGCCGGCCACTGTGACAATCGGTGTGGGGGTCAACTTAGTCATTTTTAACGGGATACAAATGACAGGGCTTTTCCAAGCAGTCGGAGAAACCATCAGTAGCCTGTCTGCCGCAGCTCACCCGTCCTCTGGCAGGGCAGGTTGTTCGCTGGGTTGCTGGATGAAAAGGCTGATGATTGATGGCTACATTACCGTGTGTCCGTCCCTCACCCTGATGAGACATGTCAATATGAAGAGGCATGAAAGCAGCCCGGCGCTGCGCGCGTCTCTCTCTCTCTCTCTCCCTCTCCCCCCCCCCTCTCTGATTTGTTTGATTTTACCGGCACAACCATGCACCCTCGACCTCAAACTTACATCCCCAAAATCAACCCCTCCCACCCACCCACCCAAAAAATGAATCACCAGTTGAGATAATCAAGTAGCAAAATACAATTTCAGATCGACACAGTTTTTTGAAAAGCTGTTGGCTACATTCTGTTCTTGATCAAGCATGGAGATTAGGTAGGGGTGTAGAATGAGTGATGAATAGGTCATTATGATGTCATGAATC
>NC_085021.1:18948641-19044878 GCF_963692335.1 Osmerus eperlanus
GTAGTGACTCATACCCTCTTATTCCTTGTTCCTGTAGGCAAGACAGAGTTTGAGTTAAAATACAACAAATCTATTTATTAGACGATTCATAGATTCATGAGTTCATTAATTTGTTTGTTTATTTATGGGAGGAGAAGAAAAGCATTGCAATTTTACCTCAAGCTTAAATAAATACAATGTTTTTCAGGGAAAGATTACTTACAGGACTGTGATATGGCAGTGCCCTCTACTGGCAAAGGACACATCTGCACAAAATGACTGTTGCTAAATGTAATCAGTAGGAAATGGAGGAGATGGGTGTCAAGCTTATTCCCACACAATGACCTGCTTCCTAAGCCTACATTCATCAAGAGGAGTCAGGTGGCTGAGCGGTGAGGGAGTCGGGCTAGTAATCTGAAGGGTTCCAGTTCGATTCCCGGCCGTGTCAAATGGCGTTGTGTCCTTGGGCAAGGCACTTCACCCTACTTGCCTCGGGGAGAATGTCCCTGTACTTACTGTAAGTCGCTCTGTATAACAGCGTCTGCTAAATGACTAAATGTAAATGTAAGAGGCATTTTAACCTTACAGTTTTCAATTTGTACGTGTGTGAATACCCATAAGCATCACATTTCTCAGCTCTGTTGATCTGTTTATCAGTTTATAACTCAGGTAATCAAAGCTCTGAGAGGTAACTGAACAAGCTTTTGAGTGGTATGATAAAATATGAGGTGTGATAGGATGATGCATGTATGTGTTTGTATTCACAGCATGTGAGAGTTAGGGGGATAGTTTTCTATGCGATGTTTCCAAGTCAATTTCCCGTTTAGAAACAATAAAGATGATATCTTCTCATCTAATATGTTACAGAATACGTAGGCTAAAGCAAGTTTGCTTTACTTCACACAGAGGAGGAATAACGATGATGAATTTTAATAAGCTACACAGACTATACTGTCGATCCAGTCTGCCAGCCGATGGTGAGAATGATTACCATATCTCTAATCCTCCCTCCTCTCCCCGGGCCGCTCATCCTGCTGCCAGGCGGTGTCTCGGGCAGACGTACGTGTCAGAGGCGGGACTTGAGCCATGAGCCATCTGGGCTGCAGCGGGAGCTACAGTCACACTCTCACAAACACACACATACACACGTATAAGCGCACAAGCACACAAACATACACAAACATACGTACACACGAGCTGACACACACAAGTAGAGACGTACACACAAGCTGACACACACAAGCAGAGACGTACACACAAGCTGACGCACACAAGCAGAGACGTAAACATGCTCAGCACTCCCGAGAGACGAGGCCTATAGCTGAGCAGATGAGGTTCCCTCCAACTCCTGAAAGTCATCTGCACTGTTCTACATACCAGCGATGGGGGGGGGGAAAGGTGATGTTTCCGACATTAACACAGACTTGATTGACACATCCATCTTAAAACATGTCAACTCGCTGTACACTTGTTAAGAAGTGTGTATCTAAATTGTTAAGGGGTGCTACTACCCCTCCCTTCCTTCCCTCCTCAAGGCCAGAAGCCATGGTGATAAATCCTAGAGAAGTTCAGACGGTTCCCAAGGCAGACCTGGCAACCAGCCAGACCCACCAGCAGACAGCTCAGTCTCCCTCCAGCTTTCTCTCTCTTCCTCTCCTCCTCTCTCTCCTCCTCTCTCTTCTCTCTCTCTCCTCCTCTCTCTTCTCTCTCTTCCTCTCCTCCTCTCTCTTCTCTCTCCTCCTCTCTCTTCTCTCTCTTCCTCTCCTCCTCTCTCTCCTCCTCTCTCTCCTCCTCTCTCTTCTCTCTCTCTCAGCTGGTGACAAATGACCCAGACGCTTCCTCTGGCAAAGTCATTGATTATCACGGCTCTCCTCCACTCTCCCCGTCTTCACACCCAATTGATCAGGGTTAAGGAGTTGATAAGGGCATGATGTCTCTGTTCCAGTGATAATATCAGCAAGTTAGGAGCTTATATCGGCTGTAGCAATTGTGATCTGTTACTGCGGAACTGAATACCACGTTTTCATTCCTCACTAGCAAGAGTAGGAAATGATCACCTGACCTTAAGATTTGCAATCATATTCTAAACTTCACTTTCGTAAAAAGTCAAGTGATAGAGTTGCAATATTTAGTAAGCGCAAAAAAAGTAACCTGTGGCAGCCTAGACATAAAAGTGCTCTTCGAGAGTTCAAGAGAAAGAAGCATCTTTTTCATGTTAAAATCTCCCGTTGCAGACATTAAAACAGGCAACGGCCTGCCACTGCAATCATAAACAACTAGAGCTCCACATTACAGAGGAAAGTGACATGGTCGTAAAGTGCCGTGGTTCCTGGGCTTTGACATACAGTTCTGGGGTTCATAAACTCACTGACTGGCCCTTTACTCCTAGCACCATGGCCATTAGAAGGAATGATTCCCATCGTATATTTCGGACCACTGCTCTCTTCTCAGCTATTGAAGTGGCCCCTAATAGAGAGTCCAGGGTCTCGCGCCTGACAGTGGAGAAAATAGATGATTATTATGAGAAGCTGCAGGTAATGGGCCGTATTTCACAATTGCCGTGCTGTGGCTTGAAATAAAACCTGTTTTTTATCCAACAAGGGTTCATGTATGGGAATCATTTGACAAGCCGTACATCTAACTGCAGAGAGCTGCTACGTGCATGGTTTGCTAAGGATGTAGGATTAAACTATAGCTGACTGCACACTGATGTAAGACCAAAAAGAAAGAACATGTTAACTTCTTTTTTAAATACAGGAAAATGAACCTGATTTCTTAAATGGCAGGGAACTTAAAATGAGATGAAATCAGTGTCATAATGTTATGCTCATTGACATGTCATATTTTATGTGCAGGTTTACTGATCACCACTAGATGGTGTCACAACTTTCTACACAAAAGACATAAATTAGTAGGTGATTTATTGACCAAGCTTTTAACTGTTAAAGGGGATTAGAACATAATAAAGACTTGGACTGATTAATGCCTAGTATAAATTAATTTGATCCTTGATCATCCTTGGGAAATCCATCTTGCAAATCCAGCAATCTTTTCAAAACAGAGAATGCTTAACTGTAGTGATTTCTGATTCATAAAGTTTCCATTATTTGTCATTTTCACTGTCTTTGCACCTTCAATGTGTGAAAGGCTCCTCTGGAGACAGGAGAGACATGTCTATAAGCAGTACAGAGATACTGGCTGATCTCTGAATTAATTCTCTCTGCAACTCCAGTTTCAGCCGGAAACTGCTGTTTGTTTTGTCGGGGGGTGCTTCAGCACTAGAAGGCCTCACTCCTAACCTAACTGTAAGCTAACTGTTACACACAAGTCTCAACTGACCATAAGTGGATCTGCAGACTTGTGGAAAGACTCTGGAAAAGTTTCAGTTAAGTAACTGGAGGTTACACCCTGAACACCCACAGTGTGTTGTGTCGTCGTTCAGTGTATATGAAGTACATTACATTTACATGTAGTCATTTATTTTAGCAGAAGCTCTCATTCAGAGCGACATACAGTAAGTACAGGGACATTCCCTCGAGGCAAGTAGAGTGAAGTGCCTTGCCCAAGGACACAACGTCATTTCATCAATGACAGGAATCAAACCGGCAACCTTCTGATTAATAGCCCGATTCCCTAACCGCTCAGCCATCTGACTCCCTAAGTAACAGAGATAAACTCTGTCCACGAGCATTGAGGACAGTCTCTTGATAACCTCTGTTGTAAAACCCATACAGCAGCACTAGCTACTATATTAACTTGGGTAGGATGCACAAGGCTAACTGCTCACTGAGTTGTGCTGGAGGTCAAAGGGGGAGAGGGCTGCCCTGGTGAGGCATACATGCCCTTGCTAATATAACAATAAACACTTGTCTCCTCTCTGTACCCCCCCCCCCCCCCACAGCCCTCTACAGGGGTCGCCCTCACAAACCTTCACTTTCATTCCCAAATCCTCATAACACACCACGCAAACAGGTATCCATCCATGGCATACACACACGCATACGTGTAAATACTTGCACGCACACACCACTTTGGTATCGCCACTCCAAGTAAGGGAGCACAACCAAGACGATATCCTGTTTACACATGGATGCTAAAAAGAAGTTTTAATAAGACTTTATTTACTCTTTGCCCACCATATGTGATGTCCCCGAGTGTTTGAAATATAAGATCAGTCACAAGGGGGGGGGGCACAAGCTCCCAGGACACATAATACCCTGCATGCTCCGGGGCCAGCTAGAAGAAAAAAGAGCACAATTGGATTAGATACCAAAATAGGGTCTGTGTTTGTTTTAATCAGTCTGGTGACACAGGGAGCTTTTGAAAGCACAGGGGGAGAAGAGTCTGAAAGGGAGAGAGGGGCTGCTGGGGTGAGTGGCCCCCCAGGCCAGGCCACAGAGGCCAGGACCAGGCTGCTAGAGACAGGGCCTGAGGGGTGGTGGTCTGGGGGGCGACTGACTGGCTGGCTGGTGGGTTGGTTGACCGACTGGGCACCGAGAGTTCAGTGTCAGTCCTGTAAGCAGGAGTACAGTGGTTAATCATTCTCAGAGAGAGAGAGAGAGAGAGAGAGAGAGAGAGAGAGAGAGAGAGAGAGAGAGAGAGAGAGAGAGAGAGAGAGAGAGAGAGAGAGAGAGAGAGAGAGAGAGAGAGAGAGAGAGAGAGAGAGAGAGAGAGAGAGAGAGAGAGAGAGAGATAAAGATAGTATAGGACGAGGGATCGGATGTGTAAAATCCCTATATCACTTCTACTATGACGTTTTGCACACTACAAATAGTTCAGTGAAAACAGTTCAAACCACAAAAACATACAGTAACCATGACTGATCTGTGAAAGTTGAAAGTGGTCAGCAACACTGTTTGTTTTGAATAGCATTAGGTCTAATCATTTCCTTGAGAGAAGATTCTAATAAAGAAGAAAACAGATACAACACTTGAAATCCTACTCCGAGAATGTCAACTGTCTTGTCTAGGCCTGCATATCTTCTTACCAAACGTTTATCTTGTCTGAGACTTAGAATGGATGAAAAGTGAGGACAGGCAGGGATCCTAAGCTGTTTACTGAAGTGGGTAAGGTACTCTCATTCACTGCCAGAAACCATACAGATGGCTCTGACAACAAAGTATTTTCGCACAGTGCACACAACTCCAGTTTCCACGCGTTTCGATCGCTCGTTGCACGGCAGAGCTTCTCCGCCATATCCATCCCATAATAACCCGTACTTTCCAACATGCAGGGGAAATGTGAGAGTAGCCATCACTCTGTTTGACTGCTGAGGTTCAGAGCTCCTCCACATTAGCTGTTTGGACAAAACCTCTGAGAGAGGCCCGCGTGGATCACTCTGGTCAGTCACGTCGGTCACAGTCGCAGTATCACTTTCAGTTGTGTGTGTGTGTTACTGAAGTTTTACACCAGACATACACTCCTGGAGCTCCTTCAGCCCCTACGTTGGCTGGGCTAACTGTAACAGAATCCCACAGTCGGAAGTACAGATCCAGCTGCAGCGAAGTACTCATAAATTAGATTTTCTGGGCCCTGGCGAGTATATCGTCTCCGATGTATCGTGCTCAGAGATGTGTGCAGACCCACGGAAACTCACTGCAGCTTCAGGACCTTTGTCACGTTGTTTAATTCACGCACCACATCTTGAACTGTAGGCCTACTACCGACTTCTACATGAGACTTGTCTGTATGTTTCAGCAGATCAATGGCGGGATCCTTTGTTTTACACATAAAGAAGGAATTATTCTACTGAATACTCATGTGTTTGTTGTTCAAGCTCAGAGGTCCGGATGATGAGTCTGCTGAAAGGTTTTCCAAATCGTGACAAAATCATCCAAGTCGGTTTCGGAATTAACAGCTGCTTTCCATTCCTCGATGTGCAGGGTAATTCTAAACAGTTTATTTTCTGTCCAACCACTTAAAACACCCCAAGGTCCTTATTTTTCTCACAACATGTTCCTTTTTATTTATAAAGTCACTTTGTCTGATTCGCTTTGCTTCTCCAGCAGATTCTAATGACAGTCCCTTTAGAACGTGCCAAAGCAGACATTCTCAACCAAAATCCATAGCTCAGAGTAGTATAAAAGATGTGTGGAAGGAGTGGGGGTCACACCTCTAACCTCTCTCTAAGATGGCTGGATAACCAAAAGATACACCATGCCACGTCCAGATGCTTGGTTCGGTCTATGGCCAGAGGATACATGGCAGATTGTACTGTAAGTGCAATAATCCTTTGATGGCAGACAATGTTTTAGTTTCTAAGTTGGTGTGTTTATTCCTACCAGCTAATGGCTAGCATTGAGAAACAACACACTGGCCTACAGTGTCTGTGTGTGTGTGTGTGTATGAGTGTGTCATAAAGAGAGAGAGACAGACAGACAGAGAAAATGGGGAGTCTGGTATTTAATAGAGAAAGAGTTTTGACATTAGGCTCAGACAAAACATTGGCCATAATTTGGGGGAGCAGGAGGGATGGGAGTGAATGGGCTTCCATTATCAGGCCCGTGTCTGGGTGGGTGGCTGTTTTAGGGGTCATGCTCTGTGCCCGGACCCTCAGGCAGGCACCAGAAGCAGGATGGACTAGAGCATCCGTGTGGGCGACCCCCACTGTCCCTGTAGCACTGGGCTTACACAGCTGCATCTGATTGGCTGAAAACAAAGGGCTGCATTGCATTGAACCCTGGGGTTGGCATGTAGAACATTCAGAACCCATACCCAGGCTAGCATACCAACGCTTACCATCCCTCTGCCCCCTTCACAATGGCTCTTTGCCTGTTTCCCTCCAGCAAACAAAGCTAAGTGCTTACACCAGTCAAAAACCGTTGAAGATTCAAGAAAAAATGCTTAGTCTTTCCTCTTTAAAATTCTGAGGCCTTCTCTAAATAGGTCAGATAAGATCAGATAGTCACCAAGCAGGCAAGGTGTTTACCAGCACCAGTAGAAGGCCTAAAAATCTGAATGTACAGTAGGCTATCTCTATTTATTAGCTAGAGCAGAGAGAAGTTTAAGAAAGAATAATAAAATGATGTCCTCTGGGCTTCTCCGTTCTATTCTACTGTTCTCCAGAGCTCAGTTGCAGTTCCTCACAAATAGGAACATGAGACTCCCTCCCTCCCGACCAGCAGGACTCCCACAGGGCAACACTTTTAATAAGCCACTTACTTTTATCACATTTTCCTTTGGTAATTTTAATCGGGACGTTAGGAAAATCTCCCAAATGAAAGCAGACTGTACAGAATAGTCCACAGATAGGTTCACGGTGGGTATAATTCCCTCCATTGAATGGCTAATTTTCAAAAGCCGTATGCCACTTTTTCCTTAAACAGGATTTGAGAATATGCGCGTCTTTGGTAAGGTTCCAACTCACACTTGTTGCGCCTATAGCCTAGCCTACTGTATCTCTATGGTGCTTAATTGAAATTGTATTGTTAAATACATCTCTTTATTACCATATTTTCATAAATATAAGGGTATAATTTAAATGCATACCAAATTAGCGTACTACAGATACCGATCCGCTCAATGCCTAATCGTTTACAAAGTAGGCTACCATTTTACAGTTGATTGCTAATCTGATATAGGCCTACGTCGGACAACCCCGGGAAACATCGTAGGCCAACACACAACGAGAAACTAGGTCTTGCCCCCAAAATGAACTAAAACCCTTGACACATTTTATCGGTGGAAAATTCTCAATAGCCTTATATCTTGACGGTGAGACATTTAGATTTTTTAGAAGACAATAGCCTACCTATGGATGAGTGATTTGTCAGACAATCCACATAGATAGGCTACAGCCTAGCATTGCTTTAATTTGTTTGTCATAAATAAACCTTTAATGGCTATTTTAATTCTAAATGTGGTTTTCCATAGGAAAAATATCCCCCGGGATCTGGTTGGATTGATGTAGCTTCTCTTTTTTTATCATTAATTTTCCAATTTTAGACTACGAGTTTTATCTTGGTCGCAGTCTAGCGGCAGAGAACTGGCATGAGATGGATTGTGCTGTCACTGTTCTGCTTGATCATCCGTTCTTCAGTTAGGCTACAATCTGAGTTGACTCTTTCTGTAGGCTACGCTCCACACGACTCAGTGAAATTGCAGAATTAGTATTATAACAATGATGTACCACTGTTATGTTTAGCAACTCTAAGTGGCACTGGAACTGAAAACCGTTAAAGGCTGAATCATAATTAATTTTTTAAATGTAGCTCACAGGCTTAGGTTATGTTTTGATACAATAAAATAATAAACAACTGCCGTGCAGTCCAAAATTCGTAGTTTCCCCATAGAATACTTTTTTTTAGTTTCGTCTTGTTTTAATTGCATGAGTTTAGGCTTTATATAGGCTAAATTTAAATTTAAAAGTGTGGTATTTGCTGAATTGAAGTAGGATAAACATTTAGCGATTTTCTTTTTAGTAAACTATGCTAAATAGTTTATGCCTAATTCAATACACCTCTGATATGATTGATTATCCATTAAATAGGAATATTGTTGCAGGACCATCTATATATCTATATATCTTTTAAATTTCGCTAGACTGTAAAATTCTGGTTTCTATTGCCAGATTATGTCCAAATTAATATAAAATATATAAATACAAACATTAAAAATTTCAAGCAAGCCTGAACTTTGTTTTGGTAGACATGAGTTGGGAGTGTAGCCTAACTAAAGTCTAAACACCGTATTTCCAAATGGACTACTGCTTCCCTTATGAATACCCTGTATATTTTGATGTATCCTGCCACTCATCATAATTCAAACATAACAATCATGGATGAATATAGACACTTAAAGTCAAAGGGGCCTAATCTAGCATTACCTTGACCTGCACATGTAATGACATAGGCTCTCCTTTGTCAGGACCTTGTATCTAGGGGAAGAGGTTAACCGTGACACTCCATGGCTACGTGGCTGGAGGTTGAAGGACCTGAGAGGACGATCCTGTCCTCTAGCCTTGCCTAATGAAAATCCCATGGCTGTGCATCCATGTTTCATGTCCATTGTTCGTCCACCTCTAATTCAATCACGGCCCCGGGGGTCACAGAGATGCTTTGCCAGCGGTTCCACATCCACTATAAACACATTTAGGGATTATTTATTTTTAGCACTGGCACACGTCCACTGCGTTCAGAGCCTAGCTGATATCCAGATGGTTCTGTTAAGGTGCCTGTTTCTGGATTCCTGGAGATTGGGAGTCAGTAGTATGGGTTCTCTGGCCTGTGCTTCATTAAGGGCCACAAAGACATTTATCATGATAGACTGAGCTTTCATAACCCTGTGTTCCTGTGGACGCAAAGCACTCCACAAGCTCTGCTACTGTTCAATGATTTTTAAATATGAGCTTTTTTTTACAACTTTCTTTTTCTCCCTTGCTGCCCTTTTAATCGGTGAAACTGCAGATATAACACGGGACAAATGACAGTAAGATTCACAGAGGTTTTAAATTTGGCACACATCATCGGCTGTGGTCTTCAATGCGAAGTCAACCGAACTCAGTAGATAATGTGGTCTACTGTTCAAGAGTATTTTGAACACAAGCACTGCTTTATGCAGCTCCATCCCCGCCTGGGCAACAAGTGCCGTGTCACTGCCGACACTACTCCAATAGAACCAGATATGACAAATCCTCAGATCTAGACCTCTGCTTCTCAGTCAAATTCACTGGATGTCGATGTGGTGGCAATCAGACGCGAGCATGAGGTCGCGAAGAGGACAGTGAGTGACCCCACTTCCCCATTCCTCTCCCCTGCCCCTAGCGCCCCATCACAAGCCTGTTCTCTCCAAGACATGGCTTTCCCAGAGTGCACCACTCTCCAGTGGTTGGGGTGACCATGGGGGTCAAGGCCTGTCAGTCAGAGCCTCAGCTGGCCTGTGAGTCCGTGGATGGGGGGGTCTATGTGAGGGATCCCTCTGAAGCGGGGCCCCACAGGCCACTCATATGGGATCATCTCTGTGCATTCATGGTGTATAATTGAATTAGGCCTTTCCTCCTTCTCTAACGAAAACCTCAGGTTGAGTCACCCAGCCTAAACGTGAGAGGAAGGGCTTCAGGCACTCATACCCAGACAAAGACAGCAGACAGCATGTGTTGACAATGTGCACACTCAGTCCAAACAGAGTAGTGGCCGGCCGGTACTGGGTGTCTGGAGCTGCGTTCATCTGACGAGTAGCACGTCAGTTCTCCATCCACAAGCTGTTGGAGGAATCAGGATCACCCAAGTCGTCCATGGAAGAGGTCAGTTTTCAATCTTTCTAACCCCCCCTCCCCCCCACAACCATTCATTAAACTCACTTGCCAGCCATCTTGTCTGGCAAGCTGTGACTGAACCCTGCAGGTGCGGCTTTGAAACTCGCTAACACGCAAGGTGTATTACACTATAAGCTGCAGTGTTCCTTACAATATATATGTAGTTTACGTGAGTGTGCGTGCGTTTGGTGAAGGAATGAAGGATGGTGGTGGTGAGGGGGATGGGGTGGGGGGTAAGGTGTAACAGGGTGTGACGGAGACCTTCCCTGTAACTCGCAGAACCCAGGATGTAGGATGGGGTGGGGTTAGGATGGTGGAGGAGGGGGTGACCTAGCCTGAGGCCACAGGGATGGGAGGGTCTCAAAGGGGTCAGCCTCACCCTGATCCAGGGTTTGTCTGTGCCCTGGGCCGGGAGGAGGGGGGGAGTCCCAGCAGGCTGAACTGATTTCCTGTGCAGGGTCATGCCAAGGACAGGTTCAGACGACCAGCGCTTAGGACCCTGGGTGATCAGAGGGGGGGGAAAGAGACTGGAAGCGTGCTGCCATTTGGTAAAACAGGAACTATAGTTCTTGTTTGCTCAAACGGGTCTTTACCACTGGGCAAAGATTAATCTGGATGTTTCTTTGGTGAGGTAGGATGCAAGCCTATTTCACATACTACAGTTTAGATAGTAGGATATTATCAAGGGTTTTACTGTTTTACTTGGTTTGAGGTCAAATAATCACCTTTTGCCATAGAAATAAGGAGATGGTTCTCTAGTTCTAATATGTAAATAGAGACTTACTGTACTGTATTCCTCTGCAAATAAGAACCCACAACCCCTTTCATCTCTCTCTCTTTCTCTCTCCCTCTCACTCTCCCTCTCTCTCCCTCTCTCTTTCTCTCTCTCCACAAGTGTTTCATGAAACCGGCAGTACCTGGAGCGACTCAGAGATCATACACCAGACATTTCTTCTGTGCCCACATTGCTGGAATGCATTTACACAGCTGTCTGTTTTTGAGAGCTCTCTTGTCGCCCGAGGCTGCGGTGGACATGCTTGTCATGAGATTGGAGCAACACAATTCTCTCTTAAAGCTTGCTCTCATCTCCTTCAAGTTTTCCCAGTGAGGCTATTGAGCTTGAAATGGAAGCGGTCCAAAGTGTCCACTTAGACTGCAACATGGTGAATAGGGAGGATAGAAGGTGGGAGTCTGAGTAATTGGACAGCACACACTCTCACCAGCCCCTGTGTGCTCTTGACCCAAACTACATTTACATTTACATTTAGTCATTTAGCAGACGCTCTTATCCAGAGCGACTTACAGTAAGTACAGGGACATTCCCCCGAGGCAAGTAGGGTGAAGTGCCTTGCCCAAGGACACAACATCATTTTGCACGGCTGGGAATAGAACTGGCAACCTTCTGATTACTAGCCCGATTCCCTAACCGCTCAGCCACCTGACTCCCGCCAAACTACTAATCTAAGTCATGTTGCACATTAATTAGGTTACGTGTAAGGACACAAATCATGGAGAGCCTGAAGAAGCCAGGCTTCCCTACTTGTTAAACAATCATGTCTTTGTGATTTGGCAGCAACCTATAGGTAGTTTTCGCAACCTGTATGGCTTGTAATAACTTTTATTGGATCACGATAGCAAATGCAATGATGTTTGCAATCCTTTAATGTACTGTTCAGTACAGTATATCTTGTTAAGATTAACAACTGCAATCGTGTTAGAACTTAAAGCTGTTTAGTCTGTAGTAGGTTTTTTTTAACCATCTAACAGATAAACTGAAGCATGGGATCATCGTTAGGGTCATTTTCCTCACATGGAAATTTAAAATGCATTTCCAAAGTGCATGATTTCACAACTTCCAGAGAAAACACAGCAAATTCATAATTCCAGTCATTGGCCATTGCATTTTTTAAGGGCTTTATTTACTGTTAACTATTTGACAGTGAGTGATTTACTAACTGCACACACAGTTCTGCTGTGGTGGACCATTTTCTCGCACTGCACAGTGTGGGTCCAGTGTAGAAGTGATATACACTTCACCCTACTGCTGACAGCTTTCTGAGCTGAAAACGAAATGTAATGGAGCTTGTGTCGATGTTTCCCCTCCCATAGCAATCAGAGCCCATGTTTACACACTTGTCCATCAGTCGGGCTCTGCCGCGGCCTTCATAGGTATCCACAGAGATTATAAAACGTCTTCAAAACCAACCTCGCCATTTAAGTGCACCGTGTTTAGAGATGGCTTGCAAAGATTGGAGATCAATGACAATATCAACAGTCTTTGGATCGTTTATATTTAACTTGCATTTTACAAGGACTGTCCAACTTTGTGCTGGCTTACATTTAGAGCAAGAAAGTTATTTCCTTATGTGCTGTTGATATGTGTGCAATGATAATTATTGATAATAATAACTTAGTAGAAAATTCCAACCATAACCAATTAACATTGATTACCAACAACTGCTAGTTGACATTTTTATTTTACTTGGGGGATTTCTTACAGTGACAGTTTTTCTTTTTTTCTGTGAGAATAGTTAGAATATTCTTCAGGCTACTAATTATTGTGAAAAATACATACATAAAACGAATAAAAACGCTTTTTTAATGGTTAAATCTCCTTGGTAGTGTTTTCTAGTGTTCAAGTCTTATACTTTAATGGTCTAAGGCTACTGAAAACAAAAACTAAAATTATTGTGGGTTTATAATAGGCCTACATATCATTACAGTTACATGGAAAAACTCGTCTAAGCCTGGGCTCCTTTTCACATCACAATTGTTGTTCTTGTAGTTATGATTTAGCTTGAGGGACTAGTACAATAATAATGCATTGATCATTTTCTATCACTTAGCAAATTGATCAAATTGAAATGATTACTGATTTCAAACATATATATTTTTTTTGACAAATTAGGCCTACGATCTTTGGACTTTGAATTAAGAACCTGAAATGGGTAAATAGTTGTGTCGATAACCCAGATAAAGGACGATTTGATTGAATTGTGTAGACACTTTTGTGTATGTTATAATAAAAGGAAGGCCTATATAATCTGTAAAAAAAAATACATTAAAAAAGACAAACGAAAAAAAAAGAACAAAACATTTGGTATTTAATCAAATCCAGTGTAGCAAAAATAAATAACCTCTCCACGTTTTGACACGACTATTTCCAAACGAAAGCAAACAAACGAATTTAGTAAATAAACTTTTAATATATGTACCCTCTTATACGCTAATTGTCAGCCTACCTTTCTCCAAGCCAGGATGTATTTAAAATAATTTGAACAATTACTGGAGATCGCATTATCGTACACAGCAAAACGTTATCAAAACATTACGTTGCTATTGAGACCTTTTGGCCGTTTGCGGATTGGATATGGATTTAGTATTCTGCTGTACAAATTGTGTTTGGTGGACAGGAAAGTGGGTGGTAGACACGTCTTTCAGGCTTGCGCTAGGCCTGTACAAGTAGTTATTAATGCATATATTCAAAAGTGATTTTCATTTGATGAATATTATTAAGGTTATGAAAGTCGTTTCAGACAGAAATAAAACCACTGCAATGCCTTAGAAATTATGTTTAGTGGACTTGAAAGTGGGTGGGCATTTTTTCAGGCTTGCGCTATAGGCCCATAAAAGTAACTATTAATGCACAGGTTAAAAAGTATTTTTCATTTTGTGTGGGTTATTAAGGTTATATGACCGTCGTTGCAGACATAAAGTAGAACATATTACGGATATGACTATTATGAATTGTTGGTTGAGTTAGATGTTGTCAATTGGTAAATATTGTAAGCTATTGGTAAAATGTAAGATAGTATAGACTATATCAAGAAATTGCGTTTAGTGATTTCTGAGCCCACATTGGTCGGTATGGCTATTTTCTCAATCCTAAAATGTAAAATGGAAGGGGACCTTCTCCCATGTAACACAATTTCTGAAAGACACCCATACCGTTGACAGCATATTTAGGAGCAAATGGGTCTTTGAGAGTTCAGAAGAAATAACCCTAGTTAGTTAACAGTATTGGTAAGAATCAGTGACCATAAAACAACTTCAATAGTGCATCACTCTTTAAAACTTGTGTCCAACGTTTTTGTCGCCATGCGTAAACGCTTGCTGTGCGTAAAATATTTACAGTTCTAACTGTAATAAAAACAATGCTCCCTCCCATTACCAAATGAATCAGTTTTAATAACTAAATGATCGAGGAATTATGGTCAATTCGAAGGACAGGAATCACACGTGATTAAATTCTTCGCAGATTATATCAGACTGCTGTCCTCGTAGCCCCCACCCAACCCCACACCCACTGTTTCACGGGTCTTTGTTTCTGATCTTCTAAATCCCACCCACTTGAAAAGAAGAGAAGAAAAAATCACTCTCTCGCGCTCACACAGGCGCTTTCACAAGGACCCAAGTCGTTAAAGTGAATGCTGGACCATAGGATGGAGACGGAAAGTTGTTTGTCTTTCTCTTCACCGGCAAACAGGACAACGCCGGCAAACTCACCGGGTTTAGAGCACGCTTCGGGCTCATTTCTTCCCTGTGATGCACTACAGAAAACATCGCAACATCTTCAGCACCGTCTCAGTCTGCGGGGTGATTTCTACAACTCCTCCATGGGAAGGTTTAATGACACTCCCGCGGACTTTACGCACGGCACAGGCTCAACGAACCCTCGCTCCTCACCCTCCAAACACACTAAGTACTTGGATGATATTAACCAGGACCAAAAAGGTTTATCGATATCCGGAAAGGGCTCGTTTTATGACAATAATTCAGAAGGTAAGTTGACATTTTATTTAATTACTTAACCCAATTGTGGCCATGCATGGCACAAACACACAGTGGCATTACGGATAATAACACGGATGTTAAATACCGTATATGCCTACATATTTTTTCACAATTGCTGTAGTCTAATTTTTTTTAAATACATTTCCTGGGAAATAACGCGTTCTACAGTTAGGCCAAATGGTTCAATCATATTATGCTTACACAACGTGATCATGAAGGCCTGAATAAACCATATAATTGACAAATGTAAAAGACAGTGCGTTTTTCCTGCAACCTCGAACTTTGGCACAGGCCAAGGCCGTTCACAAGACCATCTCACCTAAATTTTAGGTAACTTCTAGAAATTTAATTCTTCACCAATCAATATTCTACATTTCACAATTATTAAGTCAGATATAAGGTAACCTTTACAAAAGAGAAGCATTATTACATGAAAGTCCTATTCATTGTCGAATAAGACTAGCCTAACTATTGCACAGTTGGCGGCGGACACACTCCCAACATAATAAACATGTCAGCAAGTATTCTTTGCACTTGACACTCGTTTTCACAATTAGTTCTGATGTTAAGTGAAGCGGGTTAAAGGTCAGTTTGGCAGCCGTCTACAACCATGATTAGTGGGCTACCGGCCTTTTCGCATTCAACCCCAGCTTCTACTAGACTATATGTCTAACCAAATATGCAGTAAAAAAAAGACATTGATATCACTTTGAATTTCGAAAATTTTGCATCGCATCTGATCGACGGCAGTGATTCGAAATTGAGACCTCTGGCATTACTGGTCACGATGGTGACCTCAAATGAGAATTTCTCCCATATTTGGATGGGCTATTGATGCATTTTCTTTCCCAACATTATCAAAGCTAAAGGTTATTGAGCAGAAACTATCAAATGTGGTAAATATTTTGCTTACAGAAAAAGGAAATAGATTAAACAGGACCGAAAACAAGTTGAAAAGTAAGCAATAATGACGCAGATCACAGGATAACGCAAATGTTGTATTTCTATATACCATCATATTAAACCAATACAGAATTAGGAAATCCATTTATATTTATTGATGTTTGTAGGTATTAAATCAATGTGCTAAGGAAGGGAATTGGATCTGACAATAACTTTCTAATATAGCAGTTTAATTAATGTTATTGCCAGCTATAACACAATCATGCAACAGCAGAGTCCTTAATTCTTTCTATTCCACTATCTACAATCCAGTAAATGTCATGCTCGGTTTCACAGAAGTCTTTGTGCACCTTATTAACAAAACACAATAGCACTTCCTGTGGCTTTGAATAAATAATTTTACACCACTTGCACATTTCCATTTCTGTACTTTTCATTAATCTACTCTACAAATGAGCACGGGCGCGCGCGCGCACACACACACACACACACACACACACACACACACACACACACACACACATACATTCTTAAAACTACAATTTGTCTCAAGATTATACTATTTTAGAACAAAATAATCGAGCCGGTAATGTGGTTGTATGTGAATAAAAATGTGTGGCCTCTGGTTGGAGCTGTGTTCCTTTTCTGGGTCAGATTTGGGAAGAGATAAAGTGTGTCCACGCATGGCACTTCATTGCTGGTGACCATTTTGGGGCACAGACTCACACACACCTTCAAAGGCAGACATGTCTTCCTGTTTTGTCTATTGCAGAAAGGGGAGGATTAGTATGGGACTGGTGAAGAGGACTGTTTCAAGGCGATGCTAAAGCAATGCAAGATAGTAAAGGAATGTAATGTTAAAGGACAGAGGGGACACCCTGGTTCTTGTAAATTCACCGTCATGCACCCTGAGGGATGTGGGAATTGTCATTTTCATTTGTAGTTTCCATGTTAATTTTTTTTACCAGTTATTATGTGTAAAACTCTGTTGATTGTTTTTATTATATATTTTTTTAATTATCAATATTTAAATTGTACATATTTTCTAGATGTAGTGACATGGGATCCTATAGATCCTATGGTGCAGTACGTTATGTCCAGAAGTGGAATGCCAGGGGGAAAACATCTCAAGTTTCCCCTATGATGTCACCGTATTGGAATAGCATTGTTCATCTCATACACACGAACACATGTTCATCTTGACTTTATCTTGAATGTGTATTTTAATATCTCCAATTACAGTGGGAGAGAGGATGTGGGATTTTGACAGGTTAAAAGCTACTTCTCTCTTTCTCCCTCACGCCTGTAGAGTCTGTGGAGAATCTTAAGAGAAAAATACTCTCTTCGACATGAATCATGATGGTGTGAGGTTGGATGTAATGGACATGGAGAGGAATGTTAGGTTGTGGTGAAAAGCTTGCTCTGTTTTGTCCTAATTAAATTAAGCGAAAGCTAAAGCACTGTTCTCATCAAATGTCCCCTGTGACACGAGACTGAAGACAAAGAATTCCCATCAGAGACTCATGGAGAAACAATAAATCTGTACAACATCCAACAGTTGTAGAGAACCAGGCACAGTTTTTAGAGTTAGTATATGAAAGGCTTTGAAATATGAATAGATATTCTGAAGATGTGCAATATATGTTAGAATACAACCATAGCCATTTAAACTGTAAGCTTCCATACAGCTTACCAGTGCTCTTGGACTTGATGAGGGCTTCTGCCATTTTAGATATTAGAATATATTGTGATCACACAAGCAGAATTATCACAGGGCTCAACAGGTTTAACTTATTTGTTCAGAATTTTGACTACAGCATAAGATATTAAATTTCTTTAATTTCTACTAGTGAGAGAGATAAAAAAAAGTGGTAAACATTAAGTTAAAGAAATTAATTAGATGTCCTCAAAATTACTCCAAACATGACATTTGTATGAACCCAACAAACAAAACACATGCAAGTCTTTTCTTTACTGAACTTGTCAAAACAGTGGGAAACAGTGTTTTCAGAGAGCAGGAATGTTGTGTCTGGTCAGATCAATAACCAAACCATAACAGGATAACAGGATAACTATATCTAAACTAGGTTAACTGTTAAATGTCCAACCACTGATTTTTGAGCACCTCGGGTTTGGGAGTTAGGAGATCCTGGAGACAACATGGGAAAGATCTTTAGTTTGTAACCCAACTTCCGCTGCCTGGTCTTAGTCATATCTCCTGAGTAAAGCTACATTCACATAGCTGTATCCTGTTTATCATCTAGATTTCTGTGGTGTGCTGGGTTTGTATGAACAGTTCTGTTGTAAAATTACAGCTTCCCACTAGATATGCTTCACGTGTATATTTCCCTTAATTGCATACATTTAAAATATGCATTCATAAAATATAACTAACTGTTTTACTATGAAATGCCTTCATCTCCCCCTGATCCATGTCTGTCTTGGGTTTCCCTCAGCTACAGAAAAATCAGCCTCCAAACCGATGGCCTATTCTGTGATTGGCTCCGACTGCTGCATCAAGCTGAAGGAGCAAGCCAATGGTCTACCAGGGGACTCCATTGCTGACTCCATCGACCTATCAGGCAAGAACAAGAAGCGTCGTAACCGCACCACCTTCAGTACCTTTCAGCTGGAGGAGTTGGAGAAGGTGTTCCAGAAGACCCACTACCCTGATGTTTACGCCCGGGAGCAGCTGGCCCTTAGGACAGAGCTGACAGAGGCCAGAGTACAGGTAACACAAACCAACTACAGACTATGGATAAAACATTAAAACAATATTAACTTAATTAATATTGTCTATTAATACTAGTCTATATGCCAATAAATAACATGCCTTGCTGCATACCACATGTCAGTTCAAGGATTCTCTCTTCAGTCAAATGCATTCATTGCTCTTCTCACAAGCCTCCTTGTGAGAGAACTGAATTTTTTTTATTGATCATGCTGAAAAAAAAGGAGTAAAACAGGGGTGCCGGAATATATTTAACAACATTAATGTGTGAAATGAACGAACATGAGACCTGATTACAGATGCCATGTCCTGGTTCTCCATTCCGCAGGTGTGGTTCCAGAATCGCAGAGCCAAGTGGAGGAAACGCGAGCGCTACGGGAAGATCCAGGAGGTGCGCAATCACTTTGCAGCTTCATACGATCTCTCTCTCCTCCCTCGCCATGACACGTACCAGGTACACACTCACATATAGGTTGCTGGTGGCAACTGTCGCTATGAATGCTGCCATAATTTGACGTCATCACGATGTCTCACACGCTCTTTCATTAACCAGCTGTCTCGACCTAAATCTGTGTCTGTTTAATTTAATTAACCAATCACACAAACATTTAATTACATCAGTTGAAACCCTTTTTGGTAGGAAATGTTTTAAGGCATGTCTGCAGAAAGGATTTGCAAGGTCCTTCCAAGGGAAATGTAATGAGCGTGACCTTTGACCCTCCCCCAGATGCAGAGCAACTTGTGGCCGGGGGCGGGGGCAGGAAGTGGTGGAGGGGCCGGCGGGGGTTGCGTCCTGGGAGCCGCTGATGCCATGCCGTCCTCTTGCATGAGCCCCTACATGAACTCCCACCCCCACAGCAACCTCCCTGGCTTCATGGGCATGCCTACGTCTCCCAGCCACCCTCACCCTCACCACCACCACCACCCACCTCACCACCCAGGAATAAACAGCCTCTACTCCCTGCATAGCTTCCCAGGAGGCCTGGGGGCGCACTCCTTTGAGCCTGGGCCAGAGACAGAGTACAAGCCTTCAGGTCTGGTAGCCCTTAGAATGAAAGCCAAGGATCCCGGCAGTCTTCTCTCCTGGCCCACATGACCACCACAGTGCCAGCTCCATTACATGCACTGACTGAGCCACATAAGCATCTTCACTTTTATAAACCATCCTAAACCATATACAGTCGTACAATCGCAGTATCCCTCTAAGATACCGGTCCCCCTTCATGCAACACTGCAGTGTTGTCATGTCAAGGCAGTTCCTTCAGTAGGAAAAAGGGCTGAAGTATGATAGACTGATGTGAGGCCCTGCAAAAGCCTCGCTAATCGTCACCGTGAAAGCAAAGAGACCAAAGAACAACAAAATATGTTATTTAAATGTGTAAAAATGTGTAAATGTGTAATCAATATATGCGTTATGTTATACTTAAATAGTAGTTCTAGTGTGTGACCAATAATAAAGGATTTCAACTGTCATTGACTCTGATCTTACAATAGTAAAACTTGAATGTCTAGTGAATGTCCTCCCTCCCTGAAACTTCCAGCTTGGCTGTAGCTCAGTGCTACAAAAGATAGTTGAGTAAACTAATGGTCATATTTTTTCAGTATTTTGTGTCATTTTAAGGCCAAGCGATTTACAGGCGGGAGTGCGTAAGCAGGCAAACCCATCTGGCGATACCCAGTGTTGCAATGTTGGGCCTTTTTCTGGAGGGACCGTGCATGGGCTGCCTCGTTTCACTTTAGGAGACCTTCAACTGACACCCAATGCATCATGGGAGAGTGGCAGCCAACGTTAATGAAAAACTAACGGGGTGACTGCAACCCTCTATTGATGATGTATGTGGGCCGCTCTTTCGACCAATTTGCGTCGAGAAGGTTCTCCCACTCACATCTGGCAAACCAAATGAATGATGATGAGCTGCAGTCCCTCTGAAGTCACTAGTGATTAGTTAGGCCCAGCCCTGGTAATTTAGTTTTTATCTTTAGCCAAGACAGGCCTTGATGGGTGGTAATTAATTATCCGCTACCTGCCATTTTCCTTGTGGAATTACACACTACACTACACAATTGATTGATTGTTCTGTGTTTGCTCTGAGAATAATTTAACAAGTTTATCTCAGTTTGTCTACTGACGTGATTTTTTGGTCCACTGCAAACTAGGACAAATATTACTGATCTGATGTAGAGGCCTATATTCATGTAGAATGAAGCATCACCGTGTCTTTGAAACACTGCGTGTCTACTCCATGTCAGCTGCTCTTACGTGACGCTCACAACCTGGGTAACATTTGATAAAAAGTCTTCAGTGGATCAAGCATAGCTTTTACTCATTTTTAGAAGAACACAGATCTTTCAGAGATGCATTCATTCCCCCAGTGTATAGGCTGCTGTGGGAGAATACTTTGGTACTCTCTTCTCGGCAGTGAGTTCAGTGCGACAGGCATGCTGGAACAGATTAGCCGCCAGTCTCCTACTCTGTGCCGGAGCTTTGGGCAAGCCAACATGTGGTTCCAATAAAGTAGCGCACAAAACCATCAGAAACACTTTCTACACGCCACAGCCTCAAATTCCAGCAGGCTGCAGGGGGAGGCAGTGGCGTCTCGCATTGCAGCTACGCAGGCCCGTTGATTCAATCCCAGATTAAGTGGAGGAGATAAGAGAACCCAATGCAAAGGATAAGTAACTGATGAGAAATGCATGGGCTGTAGAGTGATACTAGTGCTAAGGGCTCAAATATAACATTTAAACAGAGGAAACAGTTTAAAATAGATTTGACTTGAAAACAGTCAAAAGATCTAAAGTTGAAGTCAAATTTACCATTGTTCTGGCAATTGCACAGTAGCTATACTTGTAATTATAAGTAGATCATTCACATTTAAAGATAAAATTGCTGAATTAAATAGCTGTATGTCACTGACATGGAGGATGTTGCAAAGTGCTCCTCAGTGGGCCAGGAGCTTAAATCTATGGACTCTATAAATCAGTGCTTGTCAGCCTGCAATGCTGCTTGTCGTTAGGGAACGAGTCCCAGTCATCTAAATCAGGTCGAGTGGCACATGGCTAGGTGTGTAATTTCTCCTTTATCTCCATCTTCTCTCCCCCTGTCAGGGTCACTATGTGACATGTCACTGAAGCTTGTACATCAACCTCATTAAAGCAACAAAAAGTATGATGTGTCATTAAAACTGGTTAAAGCTGTCTGACAACTAGGCCTATAGTTTGAAATGCACTGAGCGCTTTGATCCACACTTAAGATTTACCTTTACCTTAAGCAACATAAATTAAGACTTCCATGTAGCTATTTTCAATGTTTAAAAAGCCTATGCATTTGGTCATCAAAAGTTTTACCTCTAAAAAACACATAATATGCAACATACAGTTTATCCTCTGGTAACTCTACACAGTTATCAAGAAAGGTAATGGAATTAAGAGTTGGGTGACTGTCTAGTTTACGGTAAATCGTGTTTCATTGAAGGAGAACAAATACTTGGTCATTAGGTTTGGATGATCAGTTTGAGGATCAGAATGATAGCCTTGCAGCCTACTACCTATAAATTGTCAAGTAGTAAACTAATATTCATATGCAACAGTCATGTAATACTAATCTTTTTTACAGTCTGTAGCCTACTACATTTTGAAATAAAACAATAGGGGTTATGCGCAACATTCTTCCAGGTTCTACAAAACAGATGTAACTACTTCCGGCCGTCCGCTACTGATGTAAACACAGCGTAGTAATGGCCACCTTCGGTGTTTACAGGAGCTAACGTTACCCTTAATTACAATTTCCGATGTACACCGTATTGCCAAACGGACACCTGCCCCTCACGGTTTTTAAATGTCGCCATCGTGTGGAGACACAAACAAATTGCAAATAAGAACCAAGTAAGTTTCTGGGTTCTGGGTTCTTTGTTTTGTACGTAAGATGCACTGTTGACATACCTATGTGGGGCCGTTTAGGAAATAATTCAGACTATCCTTACACAAACACATATGAAACACATACACATTCACATATGAAACGTTCACGCACAAATTCATATAGAATCAATAGAATTCATCATCAACTTACCGTATATGTACGTTTTCAGTAGTATGAATGTGTGTGTGAACATAATTCACATATGAATGTGAATGTGCTTCATATGTGTCGATGCGAGCAGTTCACATGTGGATGTAAAATTCAGTAGTATGGATGTGTGTGAACGTTTCATATGTGAATGTGGATGTGTTTCATATGTGTTTGTGTAAGGAGGGTCTGAATTATGTCCTAAACGGCCCCTAATACATCCCAGAACATTATGCGGCCTGTTGGTAACACTCACAATCTCACACTCAAAAATGCCAGCGCAAATCTTTTTGGGCCCTCTGTCTACCTGGTGCGAAGAGAGAATAAAGTGAAGACAGAGAATGATTCAGAAGGAAACCTATGAAATAGCGTTCAGATACTATTTGGTTGACAAAACCTGCTAAGTCAATTTATCTCAATAGGCCCAGACAGGTGAGGTGGGTGCTATAGGGCGGACTGCTACTGGCTGACTGGAAATTGGGTTAAGAGATTAACTGTGTTGTATTAGAAGGGATTGGATTAGATTGGAGAGGCGTTCTCATGTCATGTTTACGAAACCATTTTGAGATCAGTATATTTGTACTTTGAACAGTAATATTTAGAAAACACCATTGACAAAAATCACTTCATCCGGGCATTTGGAGAAACAGAAGAAAGGGCGGGACTTCGGTACTCCATTCTTCCAATGAGACACAGGAGGCGGAACATAGTCGTAGTACTGTCAAAATGGCGCATGTTGTTGTTTTGCCGCAGGGTCAGTGAATTTTCAAATTCGTCATTTCAGTAATTTGTTGCGAAGCATTGCAAAAACAACATCGTGAAAACTTTAGTCGTTCTAAGTTCTCTGCAAGGTGGACTGAAATGAAAGGAAAAGAAAGGTCGCCGATAAAAAAGCGCTCACGGGCCCTGGATGATATCCGAGACAGGGGAGGAGGCCATCTAACCAGCAAGAAAATGGGGGCTATCTCAGTTTCCAGTGGGAGTAATAATGGGAATACCTCTACGAAAAGTGACGGAGGATCCACGAGAAGGAGCTTAATCGGCGAAAAGAGAGACAGGGATTTTGACGGACATGTATCTACTCGAACTGGAAATAATCATAGTTATCCAAATGCAGCTGCTAGCTCTCTAGGTAAGAATCACAATCTAAACCTGACGCTCGATTTAGCCACGCCAAGGACCAATTCACGCGGAGAGCAAAGAGCTCAGCCTCCCATAAACGAAAGTGAGTACAAAACATTAAAAATCAGCGAACTTGGCACCCAGCTGAGCGATGAAGACATAGAAGATGGCCTTTTTCACGAATTCAAAAAATTTGGGGACGTGAGTGTCAAAATAAGCCGAAGTAACGACGAAAGAATAGCATTTGTTAACTTCAGAAAGCCAGAGGATGCCAGAGCTGCGAAACACGCGCGGGGGAGGTTAGTCCTTTATGACCGGCCTTTAAAAATTGAAGCGGTGTACATTAACAGGCGGAGAAGCCGTTCTCCAGTTGAAAGAGACCCATATGTTACACCTCCAGGCCACAGGCATTTGCACACACAGAGACCTCTTTCCCCAACTGGACTTGGATATAGAGACTACCGGCTCCAGCAGCTGGCCCTCGGGCGACTTCCTCCTCCCCCGCCTCCCCCTTTACCGAGAGACTTGGAACGGGAGAGGGAGTTTGCTCTCTTTGAAGCAAGGGCGCGCCCAGCGTTTATAGCAGAGCGAGCCGCTTTTCGTGAAGAGGATTTTATATCCCCTGAAGATGACCAAAGAGCCAATAGAACATTGTTTTTGGGCAACTTGGACATAACAGTTACAGAGGCTGACTTGAGGAGAGCATTTGACAGGTTTGGGGTCATAACCGAGGTGGATATAAAGAGACCTACCCGTGGGCAAACCAGCACATATGGGTTTCTGAAATTTGAAAACCTTGATATGGCCCACCATGCCAAGCTTACCATGTCTGGCAAAATAGTCGGCCGCAACCCCATCAAGATTGGATATGGTAAAGCAACCCCCACTACACGGTTGTGGGTTGGGGGACTTGGCCCTTGGGTCCCCCTTGCAGCTTTGGCAAGAGAGTTTGATCGCTTCGGTACCATAAGGACCATTGACTACCGAAAGGGGGATACCTGGGCCTACATCCAGTATGAGAGCCTGGACGCTGCTCAAGCAGCGTGTACACACATGCGTGGCTTTCCACTGGGGGGCCCAGAGAGAAGACTAAGGGTGGACTTCGCGGACACCGAACACCGCTACCAGCAGCAGTTCCTGCAGCCTTTACCCCTTCCACCGTTCGACATGGTGGCCGAATCATTTGTCCACCGCGCCACCCCTGAGCCCCTGAGGGTCAGGGAGAGGACTCCACCGCCTCTGCACTTCCGAGAGAGGGAGCTGTTCCCCGGAGCGGAGTGGCCCAATCCCGCCCTCCGCGAGCGGGTGCGAGCCACCACTTTCGAACCTCTGGAGCACTTTGAGCGCGAGCGGCGTCCTCGGGAGCCGTGGTCGCTGGAAGGGGATCTGCAGGGCCGCGACCCGGTGCGGAAACGCCACATCATGGACGACGGACGCCACCTGGAGTGTTCTCCCGACAGCACGGAGCGGACCGTTCGACGGCGACGGCCCTCCCCGGAGGGCAGCCCCGGGGGCAGCAGCAGGGAGGGGGGCCGCTTCAGTGACTCAGAACGGCCCCCGAGGAGCGACCGAGCGTCCCCGGCGCGCGAGCGTCACAACAGCCTGGAGCGAGGGGTGGAGAGGAGAACGAAGGGCCAGGGTCTCTCTGACAGGGGACCCTCCAGCAGCGGCGTCTTGGCCGGAGAACGCAAGCGAAAAGCGGGCGACGGCAGCAAAGGGCTGGCCAAGAGAGAGCGTTCAGAGCAGGGCTGCTCTAAGGGAGGCCTGTCATCCAAGCAGGAGAGCAGCAAGCTGAGCTTGGCCTGGCAGGGCATGCTGCTCCTGAAGAACAGCAACTTCCCCGCCAACATGCACCTTCTGGAGGGCGACCAGGGCGTGGCCGGCGACCTGCTCGTCGACGGCATGACGGGGAGGCAGGTGAGCGAGCTGAAGATCACCCAGCGCCTGCGTCTGGACCAGCCCAAACTGGATGAGGTGTCTCGGCGCATCAAAGTGGCGGGCCCCGGCGGCTACGCCATCCTCCTGGCGGTACCCGGGAGCACGGAGGAGGTGTCGTCTTCCGACCCTGCGGCGTCCACCCAACGGCCGCTTCGCAACCTGGTCTCCTACCTAAAACAAAAGCAGGCGGCCGGTGTCATCAGCCTGCCTGTAGGGGGCAGCAGAGATAAAGACCATGCAGGGGTTCTCCACGCTTTCCCTCCCTGTGATTTCTCCCAGCAGTTCTTAGATTCCCCGGCCAAAACTCTGGCTAAAACTGAGGAGGACTACCTCGTGATGATTGTAGTCCGTGGGGCATCTTAACAATCAGAAACAAAAGCAAACAACTAATGTTGGAAAGTTAGAAAAAGCTCTTTGTCTGTAACTATAGCATGCTGTGTGTGATCTGCATCGGGATAGTATAGTCTGGGGCTAGTATGGGAGTGTTTGTGTTCCTATAATTTTCACCAAAAACAAGTTTCAAAGTTTTTAAGAATGTGTCATTGGGGTACCCTGTTTTATAAAGGGTATGCTAATTTCAAGCTAATGTTAAGCAGGTAGCATTAGGCCTATTCATCAGGAGCATTCAGATATGTAAATCAGTTGAATAGAATGAGGAAGAATAGGAATAAAATAAAAGTTAAAATTATGTACAAATGAACCTTTTTGGTTTTCAACAATGAAAACAAACCACTGTGAGTAGTCCCATTGCAAAATATTCACCTTATTGGCCATCTGTAGTGGTAGTGTACAGCCTACAGACATGGTTTATGCTTAATACAATCATTTGAGAAAATATTTGCCACTAGACTACAAGTCTTGAACTATCAGTCTTGTCTGTTGAAATAGGTAAATATTAGTAAGCCTTGAACCCTGTCATTGTATGGGCTTAACATGTTCAACATACATCTGTATCTCTTATAAAGTGTTTTGTGCAGGTAACATGCACTTATCCTAATATTGTTGGGGAAAAATACAACAGGTTATTGATAAACCGTATTTCCCAAATATTTCCTCTTTTTCTGTACAACTAGTCGTACATGGAAATGATCTCATATTGGTAACACAGTCCAAGCACAGATGCAGCCCTTTCATGTATTGGTAGAGCCTAGTTCGGCCTATGTGTGTAATTGTTAAGAACTACTGCAGTGTCTTGAGACTATACAAGACAGGATTTTCTGAACAACACTACAGAATGGATTAATTCCAAATGATGTTATTACCACGTTCTGCTTGCTACAATTTGGCAGCAAAAACAAATTCAGATGAGGTTACACGATCTGCTGAAGTTTTTCAAGAAAATATTCTAAATATTGATATGGATTTCTTTGCTAGTTTCGGCCCTAGATGCCGCAGACAAGGCAAGAGAAAGAAAAACCAGACATTGTTTCATTAGAATTGGAATTCATAACTTGATTATAATGTTATTGTCATACATGCTACCTTACCCCCTAAAATCGTAGTTTAATGTGACCAATTCTGTTTCGTGATAAAATGACTGTAAAGCAGTGTACTGATATTTCTACTGTTAATGTTATTAGGTTAATGATGCATCGTAAATGTCAGAATAGTAGAATTTTTAAAGCTAATTCCGATGTAGAGAATATACCTACTGTATGCACTAACCGTAAATATAATGGTTTCTTTTTGCCATCCATATGTACATTAAGGGCAACTAAAATTGTATTTGTTACACTTAGTAGTGTTGTATGTGCAATTTTAGTACAGATCTACATCTCGGTTTTAAACAGGAGTCCTTCAGCTTTAGCTGTCACCATATTTTCAGTGGTTTACTTTACAGTGTTATTTTGGTGCCATTATTAGATTTGTTTTAAATTTATAGCCTATTCCGATGTACTTTAGAAATAGGGATAATTTTAAATTTGTAAAAAAAAAACAAAAAAAAACATGTCTGGTAAAAAAAAACAACAAAAAAACATTGTACGTGTGCATGTCACACCCATCTCTACCTGTGGACTCGAAACAACTGTCGGGCCTGAACCCTCCCAGGAACTTCTGAGGAAGAGGAAAACATAGTGTTTGTGCATTTTCGCTTATAAGGCAGCTTTTGAGTTGTGTGTCTGCGTTTGTGATGACTGTTCAATTTTAAGTGGAAAAATATCTCTTGCCTTGTGCAATGTACACCTAATTTCATGGGAAAGAGGACAACCCACATGTGGCTTATTCCAAGCTGCACGCATACATTCAAGTGCATTCGTTCACTCGTGACCGAATATCAATAAATTGCTTCATTTGAGGGAAACTTGTATTTGCCATGGAAGTAAATTGAAGAAAACTGCTCTCCCTGCTTTGTTGTGTTTCCAAGGAGTTGTTGTCACTTGAATTGTTGTCGCCACACAATCGCCATGGAGACGATGTTAGAACCCGTGAAGAGACCTCTGCTTTCTGCGAGGATTGACCATGTTTCCCGGCAGGGCTTTCAGGAGCTCCTGCCTGTCGGTGATAGGGTACCCACCCCATTTCCCCCAGTGCCCGCCTCCCTCAGCTGGTCCTTCTGTGTGCCTGTGGTCATGGTGGGGCAGGATCCAGAAACCTCCACCCTCCCGTAGGCTGACAGCCGGTGGCCTGCCTTGCTGTGGGAGCACAGTTGCAGGGCACACACTGGTGCAGCCTGGGAGCACATGCACAGGGCTGGAGTAAGCAGCAGACCCATGCCCGGTTGTTGCCGGCGACAAGGCTTGCCTCTTGTTGAGTTGTCACACACCCCACCTGTCAGGGGTTCACCTGTGCTCATCCCGTCATCGGCTCTCACACCTGCTCCTCTTTCGGGGGGCTCGTGTGACATCATACTCGCTGCACTGCCGGAGCAGATTGAAAACCGTTCGGCCGAATACAACGTGCCAGTTCAGAGGAAGTTCACGTTTTGTTGGTAGCTTGATTTCTCCAGTTAGGATTTGATTTGACTTTTTGTCCACTGTTTAAACCTTGAAGAGGATCACAGAGTAAACAACTGCTAGGATATAATGCTTGCGTAAGCGTTGCAGTGTTGCTTTCGGTGAGGTTGGTCCGTGTTTGTGCTTTTATCCTCAGAGTGGAATAGGAAAAGCAGTGAGTTTTGTGCAGCTGAGATTTCCTTGATGTTCCAGCTGCAGCAGAAATTAACTCAAGCAACGGAACGGCAGCTGAAAAACTGCGAGAATTTGAAACGCTCCCTCCATTTGAAGGAATCCATGTTGTTGACTTCTTCGTTTTGTGACCGTCCAGTGAAGAATGTTAGAACGTGTCATGAAGAAAAACCATCTTTGTGTCAGTCTACCACTACTAGTCTAGCTTGCTGTCAAGTAATATTGCAGTGCAAAACAATTCCAGCTCGGCTGGTCACAGGAACAACATCGCCCTCTGGAGGACTAGGGAAGACCTGCTCACCAACGACAAAGTCAGCCCCCTGACATTGACACAGTCATCCCCAACTGACAGGGAGGTGGGAGGTGATATCACGGTGCTACAAGAACAGAAGGGTGGTGAGTAAGGAGCCTGGATGCTGCCTGGCAGGCCTGTATCATAAGCTTGTCTGAAGCAGAGGTAAGTATATGTCACCAATACAAATGACAATAAGTTCACACCTCAATACCTCCTCTCCCACATATCTCAAATGCACTCTGGCATTTTGAATATGCTAATGAAATGGACATGTATCAACCGATTCCCAAATGTCTAAATTCAATATAAACTTAACATGACATACTGACTGGATAACAAACATCTCCGTTGGTTCTAGTCTCCCAGAGCTAATTAACAGTCAGCAGCACAAGCTCTTGGCTACCTAGTTGTTACGGTTCTTAGAAAAAATGTGCTGCCAATTTACTTAATCTTTAGGGACGATCGTGTTCACAGTCTGAGTAGCCGGTTGCTATGGTTAGTCCAAAGCACTAGGACTAAATGACGTTCCTTTATAAACAGTGTCCACACACTGACAACACAAAACACATCCAATTGAAACCCCCTGGCCAGAGTAGCAGCACTGTGTCTAATGGCTGTCTGGTTTTGGTCTGTGTTGAGACCTCCATGGCACTGCCACACAGACCACAGTCCCCACATGTGATGCCATCGCCACCGCAGAGGCTCTCGATGCTAACGATTCCTTAAGAACATGAGCCGATAATGTTAACGGCAAGGCTGTAAGTCCTGCCCGGGACCCTGTAAGCCCACCACATGACAGCAGTAAGCCGAGCTGCTACATTTACTGCTGCAGGCCCCCCCCCCCCTCTTGAGGTCAAGCCAGTCTACTGTCAGGTCACCACAGTCAACGAGAAGGATAGACTGCCCTCCCCGGGTGTCTCACTTTCCCTCATGTCATTCTGAATCTGAGAGCCCCCATGTCTTAAAATACACCATAGAAGAAGAGACTGTGCATGTTTGGCCTTGATGCTGAGGTTCAAGGTGCTAGCAGCTACTTCTGCAGAACTTCTGCAGATCTATTAAGTGAGAAAGCATACATTTAGCCAAAGTGAAGTATGCTGGAGAGCAGCTTCTGTTTGTGGTTGTTTAAACCCTCTTTTTGTGTGTTTTCTAGGCTAATTTCTAAGGTGTCTCCCCCCCAGGCAACCCAGTCATCACCATCATATATTGTAAGTACTTTCTTCTATATACATTCGCATCATGAAATAACAGTTATACATTCTAACATGTGTATGTTTGATCTGCTCAATTGTATGTAATTTGTGCATTCTGTATTGCATTAAAATGTATATAAATCAGTATTATTGGTGCTTTCTTATCTTGGTGCTTTTTATGGTGACTTACAAACAGGTGTGTGTGTGTCACCCGGAGTGGCATCATCACCAGACAGGATGAGTACATTGAGCTTTAATCAGGAAAGGTTTCATGTCACTTTATTGCAGCTGCTTGTGCAGTCTGTGAAAAGGCATACAAAAAGAACTACAAGTTTAGTTGACAGGAACTGTGACTATTATGAATATGATTGGTTAAGCATGTTTGTTTTTTTTCCTTAATCAGAAACTGAATATTTAGAAAAGTAGCAGTTCCTAACGATGAATGCAGTCGCTGCCAGCTCAGTATATCATCAAATACCTCAATGATTCCAGTTGTTACCAATGTATCTTTTGGCACATTGTAGAATACACCTACAGTATCTTCAAAATGATAGGGTGATTATTTAGAATATTGCTTTAATAGGGACTTGCTTACAGTCAACCCACTAATGTTCAAATAAAACAATGAAGAATACAATAAGAAAAAAATACAGATAATCTGCCTTCCTATCTTTAAAGCATCAATGTTTTTTTTTTTTTACACAGATTTATGTAACAGAACATTAAGCAGCCCCCAATCCTAGTGTACTAAAAGTGAATGGAACGGCTAAGCCATGGGATGAGAGTAACAATACAAAGACCTACTGGGCATTGTGAACGTGTGCTGAGGGGGAATAATGTGGTACTAATTGAGACAGCATACTTTGAGTTGAAGCTTTTCAGTGCCACTAGAGGGCAGAGTAAAACAAAACAAATATTCATCACTTGATTTTGGATGAAAACTCTGGTTAAGATGGTTAAGAATGGATCGTCAGGCGGTGGTACATAGTATATTACCCAGTTGGGAGTGATCAAGTTCAAGGTATAAATGAGTAATGTGTCTTTGGTTCACATTATAGGAAAGTTAGTACAGTACATTGTTTAAGGCAAAGTGGTGATAAACAAAGAAACTATAGCACAATAAACATCGGACAACATAAACATGGAAATTAAAACTTTCGAATCCCACACATATAATATCAAAACTCATTGCATTGCCCATGTGACTGCATTGAGGCACTGCCACAAAACCTTTTAATCCTCATACCACATTAATGCAGCTCATTCTATGGGAAGTAACATTCTAATGGAATAGATTAGCCAGCATGGGTAATAACCAAATGCACTTGGTCCAGTTGTTTACACAGTAAAACAAAACCCATCGACTCAATGTTCTCTGCTTATAAACTATAAACAGAACACATCTTGGTATTTAACATATAACAGTTGTTCCATTGCTTTGAGGGCCTTTAAACAACTGTGTACAAGTAAGTCCACTCTACTTTGTTTTACACATTGTTTTAACATAGTTTTTGTTGCTTTTCAAACAAACCCCCAAACCTTGGCATCTTTTGATGTGACTCAGGACTACTTAATACCAATTACATGAGTATCAATAACGGCAACAAAACAAAAAAAACTTCTATTGCAAAAACTAAACAAGATAGTTAATGCAAACCTTCTGGGGCATCTTAATAGCCATATTAAGATGCCCTATGCAGCAGGTTCCAAGCTATAAAGCCTGGATATTAATAGGAATATTTTTTTCAAAACTGGAGCTGTGTGAGCATGAATCATTTAAAACATTACAGCATATAGTGCTGTGTGTTAGACATTTTACTTGGCCCAGCGGTTTGGGATGGTGACTGGGAGTCAGACATATAAGCTGATTTTAAACTGCAAAACGTGCATGAGAATACACTGTATAAATACATTATTGTATACAAAGACACTGTGGACCCAGATGAAACCTGGAGGCAGTTGAAGCCTACCTCATTGCTGTGAAAACAACATTCTCCATCCAGACATGTGACGTCAGAGTACTCAAAGATCAAATATATGGTGTAGCACGAAATGTGATTTTGGCTTATGATCAAAAGTTACCAAGCAGGATTCATCGTTCTGGTGAAAAGGAAGTCTCTGTTACATCCATGACCGGGCCTTGTCCTATGGTGGTCATACTCATTTCCCCCTCTATCCATCTGATGCTCCTTCTCTAACCGTTGAAAGGACATCAAGGTCCCCACGCTGGCGTAGGTATGTTTTAAGACTGCATTGGGACTGTTAGGGAGACGAGGTGGCACCGTTGTGAGGAGGTTCTGGACAGAAGCATCCGTTGGTCTTCCAGCCCGTGTCGACGCGGCGGGCCAACGCTCGTTTCTGGCGGGCCTCCCAGCGCCTCGCCAAGGGCTCCAGGAACAGAGAGACGGAGGAGAGGAGATAGCAGATGCCCGCCAGGTAGAAGGAGCAGTCGTACGTCTGGGTGTAGTCATACAGGAAGCCTGCAACACACCTCACGGTCAGGGGCTCTGGGACTTAGTAGACGCCAGGAGTAACACGAACTAGCAATGAGGTGAGATGGACTGTTAACCCTTGTGCTGCCTTTGGGTCATTGTGACCCACCGGCATGGTGCAAAAGGTGGGTCACAATGACCCAAAGGCAGCACAAGGGACAGGAGTTAAAGAGGAGTGTGTAGGTACGTTAACCATCGTTTCATCCTTAAGCATAAGCTATGGAAGCAAATCGTTACCAAAATTCAAATGCAAATGCATTTCCAGAAATGCATTTGCATTTTAAGAATGTGGCTGCATTATTTGACTCATAAATGAAATTAGTAATCAATCATCCTATTTGCATTTTAATTTTCTTCTTCAAGAGTGCTCAATCTTTCACTTAATTAAAATGAAAAAGAAATAGACATTTGAGATTTAATTTTCAAAACATGCCCCAGCAAATAGATACCAAAATTCAATTTGAAATGTAAAATTTGAAAATTAAAATGCATTTCCAGAAATGCATTTTCATTTTAAGAACGTGGCTGCAAAATCGTGACCACAATTCAAATTCAAATGCATTTCCAGAAATGCATTTTCATTTTCAAGAACGTGGCTGCAAAATCGTGACCACAATTCAAATTCAAATGCATTTCCAGAAATGCATTTTCATTTTAAGAACGGCTGTAAAATCGTGACCACAATTCAAATTCAGATGCATTTGCAGAAATGCAAAATGAACGAAAAAGCATTCTGAGCGGCGCAGCAGAGTGACGTCAGTAGCCGCTCTTCTTCAGCTCCCTGCTGACCGAGCTATCCATCTTGTTCGGTAGGGAGAGGTGTGCACATCTGCATTGCATTACATTGCAAATGTGCCGGGAAATTGATTGAATTGCCGGGTCTTTAGAGGACGCATCACAGACTGAGCAACTTGATGTCAAACAATGACTAAAACAGTGGCAGAGCTACTATTAATGTGTAAATCTGTGACGGCAGAGTATGCAGCCAAGCTCTCTATGACTTGTTCTACTCGGTCACGGGCATCAGACTCAGATATATTATTAGATTCTACCTGTTCAGCTAATTCTAACAGTGTTTGCACAATTTGAGGGAGCGCCATGGTCTGTGATGCGTCCTCTAAAGCAGCGGTCCCCATCCTTTTTTGGCCACGGACCGCTTTCATGTAAGACATATTTTCACGGACCGGCAGAACGGAGTGGGAGGAAAGATAGGCCCTGGACAGCTGCGCTGCTAATGCATGTACATTCTGGGTTTGATGTGATCCTAGTTAGTGACTTCCACACCTAATGCGAGCGCGCGAGAAAAATAGTTTAGCTGAAATGAGCGAAAAATAGTTTTTGGAATTCTTAGCCTGGTTTTCCATCGTTATATTGTTACTAGCTAGCTTTCGATGTGTCAGTCCCACTGTTGTGTGTGACTATAACCTACGACAGTGACACCCGAAGTGCGTTCCTTATATCCAGTTCAGGCCTATTCCATAATTTTGTTTGATTGCTCTCACGGCAGAAAATCCCGCTTGATGTTGGAAATGGAAGCAGGGTTTTCAGTGCTTTAGTGGCGATCTCAGGATAGCCTTCATCCAAAATACCGATAGAGTTGTTGTCTCAAACAAGCTTCATTGAGTGGTAACTATCACTTGTCATGTGTCAAGAGGAAGAGACGCGCATGATACCGTTCAATGAAGCCCACAAACTTGCAAAAAAATGAGTAAACACACGTCTTTGCAGAGCTTTTTTGCTCAGGGGAAAAGGCCCGCGGAGAAGGAGAGAATCAAGTCATTTTTCAGAATAAAACGTCTTTCAGACTCTGATAATCAATTAAAAGGAAATAATGTTATTAATTCTTTTTTGTGCGGCCCGGTACGAAATGACCCGCGGACCGGTGGGCACCGGTTGGGGAACGCTGCTCTCAATCAATTTCCCGGCACATTTGCAATGTAATGCAATGCAGATGTGCACACCGCCCCCTACCGAACAAGATGGATAGCTCGGTCAGCAGGGAGCTGAAGAAGAGCGGCTATTGACGTCACTCTGCTGCGCCGCTCAGAATGCTTTTTCGTTCATTTTGCATTTCTGCAAATGCATTTGAATTTGAATTGTGGTCACGATTTTACAGCCACGTTCTTAAAATGAAAATGCATTTCTGGAAATGCATTTGAATTTGAATTGTGTTCACGATTTTGCAGCCACGTTCTTAAAATGAAAATGCATTTCTGGAAATGCATTTGAATTTGAATTGTTGTCACAATTTTCAAGCCACGTTCTTGAAAATGAAAATGCATTTCTGGAAATGCATTTGAATTTGAATTGTGGTCACGATTTTGCAGCCACGTTCTTAAAATGAAAATGCATTTCTGGAAATGCATTTTAATTTTCAAATTTTACATTTCAAATTGAATTTTGGTATCTATTTGCTGGGGCATGTTTTGAAAATTAAATCTCAAATGTCTATTTCTTTTTCATTTTAATTAAGTGAAAGATTGAGCACTCTTGAAGAAGAAAATTAAAATGCAAATAGGATGATTGATTACTAATTTCATTTATGAGTCAAATAATGCAGCCACATTCTTAAAATGCAAATGCATTTCTGGAAATGCATTTGCATTTGAATTTTGGTAACGATTTGCTTCCATAATAAGCATCCTTGATATGCTTCACAGTTACAGTGTCCCCCTTAGGACGACTCACAAGCCAACCGGAAAGCTAAAATAGCCTGTTGCTGGTTCTGAGGTGTAAGGTTAGAGTGGCCTGGGGTGAGTTCACCCTGCATGTCTAGCGGGAATGGTAAACACAGCAGCATGCTATATCCGGATAAACCCTGAGGGGGTCATTGATCACGTTTCAGGCCAGAAATACCTGGGCCCCTCTCAGGATCTTCAACAGAGTGGACAAGACCATGTCAAAGAGTTCAAGGGAACACCACGCCACCCCTAAAATGGGGCCAAGTGTTAGCTAAAGGGCACAGTGTTATTTTTCCTGGAAACACATCCATGTGGCTGGTGCATGTGCCTGAGCGTTAATCATGTCTTTCACCAATATCTACAAGGGGGAGGTTTTTTCATACCTTTAGAAGTGAAGGTAGAGTACAGTTGTGATGAATAGTCACTCATTTGTAAAATCTAAAAAATTGCTTGAGACAAACCAAGGCCTGGAGAATGTTCATGGCACAAACGTGTTCCCTGGGTTGAAAATTAATTCTACAGCCAAACAAACTCATCTGTTGACAGTTAAACCGTGTGATGTCAATCCAGCCTGGAACATAACCTTGTTATTCAAAGACGTACCTTGACTTAAGGTGGGGCGAAATTTGACCCGGTCAGTCCAAAAGACAACAACTATGCTTAGGGCAGGACTAACTTTAGCTTGTTTTTCTCCTTGGGTCTTTTAGCCATCACAGTATTAATGCCAAGTGCTCCTTTGCAATAGGTTGCGGAACTCAAAACCCTAACAGCCCCTGACAGCAGAGGTGGCAAAGAAATGTCCAAACCAACTTTAACAGTAATTAGAGAGACTTTACACTATATGTGAGCCTATTACAACAGCTGTTATAGCCCTTCAAAACATATATTTATTAATGATATCTTTCAACAAAATAATTAATCAGGATAAAAATTAAAAATAAATAAAAAGAGACTGCAGCAGTTAGGCTTACTGTCTAGTATGGAGTGAGACGGTTGGGAATTGCTTAGTGAAACACCTTTGGCTGTAGCGAGATCCTGTCCCTCCCAACCTGTCCCTAACCCCTCCCAGACTAGGTGTCATTGCTGGAGGTGTTCCCTTACGTGTGTCGGAGTGAGCTCACCTGCGAGGGGGGGGCCTGTGAGGCAGCCCAGACCCACAAAGAACATGGAGAAGCCCATGGAGTTGTTGAGCTTCTCTTGGCCCACCAGGTCCACCTGAAGATGAATAAGTTGGTAAGATCATCATCCATGCTTCAGGCTGCTGCTTTATATGTGTGACAGGTGCCTAATTTCACATCCGTGCTGGTGACATCCCAGAGTTAAGGGGCATCTTAACCTTTCAGACGACAGTCAATTATGTATTTCTTCTGAGTTTTCAGATTACTATATAGTACCTTTTTATAATAGTATTTAGTCAGGGAGTCAGGTGGCTGAGCGGTTAGGGAATCGGGCTAGTAATCTGAAGGTTGCCAGTTAGATTCCCGGCCGTGACAAATGACGCTGTGTCCTTGGGCAAGGCACTTCACCCTACTTGCCTCGGGGAAATGTCCCTGTACTTAATGTAAGTCGCTCTGGATAAGAGCGTCTGCTAAATGACTAAATGTAAATGTATTTGACTGATTTACAGTAAGGTTAATGCCAACATGAGCTTGGCCCACAGTGCAGGGTCAGTGGGTTAAATCCTGAATAGACAGTTGGTGGTTGACTCAGTCAACTGACAGTCCTGGGCCTCTCCTTATTTCCACAATACAGGGAAATGGCCAAACAATGCACAGGTGGTTTTAGGCTACATATCGTCTTGTCAGATATTGTCAGTTATTCATTCACACACGTACACATGCGTATTGGCTTCCCCCTGCCTGTGCATAAGACCCTCAGGTGAAGGGTGGAGGGCCTGCGTCAACATAGAGAATCCAATACATTTACAGCATCTCCCATCTGCTGTCACGCACACACATGAATACACACAGTCATCCGCCCCCTCCAACCATATCACGGATACAACGTCACTCATGAACAATGCTGAATAGTAGGACTGTTTGAAAAAGCAAAGGTTTAGGGTTGTTAGAGCCATTTCAACTGTTGTAGCATACGACCATGTGCAATGGTTGCCCATGGCCATTTCCTGGGCTTTGTATCAGGTCCTCCTACAGATAATAGGTGTATTAGTACAACACACTCAGCTGTCTTGAGTATTGATTTCTGATGGCCTAACAGTAGGACACACACACACACGGACAGGGTGCCTTACCAGGACGGGCAGCAGCAGTGCCATGTAGCCTCCGCAGAAGATGGCGAAGAAGACCGCATAAACCATAAGCAGAATGAAGGAGTCGGCCAGGGGCGAGAACAGGTTCACCACCCCGCAGAGGATAAGGTAGGCCTTGTGGTAGTGGTACTTGTGGAGCAGGTTCCTGTCCGCCAGCCAGCCAGACCCCAGCTGAGCTATGGTCTCTGTGATACCTGGGAGGGAAGAGAGGAAGTTGAGCAGTGAGAAAAGAAAGGTGTAGGTGTGAGAGAAGGAGGTAGAGGTGTGACAGAGGAGGTAAGAGGAGTATGAGAAGGTGTAGGAGTGTAAGAGAAAGGGGTGACAGTAGGGGGTGGGGGAGTGAGAGAGGAGGAAGGGAGCCAGAAGGAGGGAAAAACCAAGGAGCAGAAGGTAAAGAGAAAGAGGGGTGAGGTCACAACCCGGTATGCGCTCCATGTTTTCCTGAGCACCTCCTATGTTTTTGGACACCTCCGTCAGACTTTATACTGTACATCAGTGAGCCTGAGATCCCCCGCAGTGAACTAGACATTCTGGGCCTCATTTATCAAGGCCTTTTTCCAGGCGTTAATTGTTCGCAATGACTAACTTAACTGATGCGGGCTATTTACAAACATGGGGGACTTGGGTAAAATCGAAAATCATTCAAATGGAAAACAGACAGGAACTTTCAACAGTGGAGATTTAGATCACAACATCATAAGAAGCCATTCCAGAATGCAGCGGGCCAGGTCGCTGCGTGCATGAGGAGGTCCTGTGAATGGTAGTCTGAAGTAACCATGTCTTTACATTAAACAGCTTTGTGTCGGTCTATTTCATATTGTGTCCAATGTGCCACTGTTGCACATGTGTTGGGACAGCGGAGGGGCCGTGTTGGCAACAGGCCAGGTTTAACCCTTGTGCTGCCTTCGGGTCACATGACCCAAAGGTTCACAACGAACCATCGTTGTGTTTACCCAATTTCACCCAATACAAAAACAAATAAAAATAATTTTCTTTTAACCATTGCAATGTGGGGGGTCTGAGACAGCCCGACAGTTAAAAGAAAATGCTTCACTTTGTTTTTGTATGAGGTAAATTTGTCGCAATACGACAGTGGGTCACAATGACTGATGGGTCAGAATGACCCGAAGATAACACAAGGGTTAACAAACGACCTGCCAATCTGTGACCTGCACTTTCAGAGAACACCTATTAATCAATCATTGTGCTGAAGCATGCTCCAAAACAACCAATGTGCATGCGGGCAAGAAATAGAGAGATTGTAAGTTAATGAGAAATTGTGTAACATAGCGAGCGAGAGATGGATTGTGAGGGGAAAAAAGGAGTGAGACAGAGAGGTTGAGTTTGAGTGGGTTACAGCTACAGACTGTTTGTGCGTGAGGGAGAGGAGGAAGGGAGAAAGGGTGGGGGGTGAGGGGCGGAGACTGAGGCACTGCAGCACACGCTCCTGCACCACCATCAAACGGCAGCTCTGGTACAAGAGGAGCAGCAGTCCCACTGGACTCACAGGACAGACTGTCCACACGTCCCCCAGCCTGACAGCTGCTTCACATGTCGGACATAAAGATAACGACTCATTCAGAGTCGAATCAACCCGTATCGATTTGGTTTCGTGTATTTATCTGGCTCTAGCGTAGAGCTATGATGACGGAGCAGATATCCTGAGCTTGGATGCTGAGGTCAACTGGAATGTGATAGGCTTTCTGCAGCTATTGACCGGTTCAGGAATAGCTTGCGGATGGCTGCACTGACCCATAGATCAATGAAATAAACAGGTCCCATGCAGATATCAGTGGTGGTGGATCACTGCAGTGATACCGGCTACAGCCAATGACATTCTCCCCTCGAAATAAAGGGATTTTAGCTGTTACTCTACACCTAAAGATGGTTGAGTAGTAAGAGCGTTTTTTTTTGCAGGTTATGATTGCCTACATAAAAGGCTAGGGATGTGAAAATGCCTAGTCACCAATTTTCGCACCCACTGTTCTTGTGATGTAATGAAACCTCATGCATCTCTTCCTAAAGGTTACACAGATGACACGGCAGCTGTACGGTGTTTACATGTCCTCTGCCGGCCTCCGCAGAGCTCCGCCCCCTGGGGCGTCTGTCCCCTCCAGCTCCAATGAGTCGCCAGCTTGTTTGTGTGTTTTAATCCGAGCAGGTCTGGCGAGGTCCGCAGCTGTTCCCGTTGAACCACTTCACAATGCTGCCTAAGTAGAGCCCACTTAAAACTCACGCATCCCCCAGGAAAGTGAACAGGACCCTTGCAAAGACTCTTTCTCTCTTGATGCGTTTTAACCTCATGCGCATATAGGCATATGCAGGTGCTACCTTTGAAACAGCTTTAGGATATTAGTTTCAGGAATGCCATTAGCCCTAACTTCAAAGAAGGACAATAAGTCAGTATGTCAAACAGGCTTGAAAACAAACTCATGTCAGTTCTTCATAGCTACTATTCTCATTACTAAGCAAGCTTTTCTGGCATGCCGCGCCTCTCTTTTGTACACACTACAGCCCCAGCGCTCCCCCGCACAATGTCAGCCTCTCCAAAATTGGACCCGAAAAATCGAGAGCCCCTCTGGTCGCCACGGCAGCCACTTTACTCAGTAAGCTGTTGCCTAGCGACTCCCCCCAGGCACAGATTTGGGCGGCGGTAGGCCTAGTCGGGTCTATAGTAGCCAATACTCCCTGCCAGACCCAAATGGGCCTCTTTGATTGGCAGCTAGGTGGGAGGGGAGGCTGGCTGGACCCTGACTGGGATAGGGTGGCTTTGGGGCGTGGGTGGCTTTCTCAGAACGCCACATGTGACCAGAGAATGTGACAGTCGGCATGAACCAGCGCATCGCGTTCTGCTCTCGCCATGGTTCACTGGCTCGGTCTAATTGCTGGCACGGACCATTATTGGAGAGCCCCGGATCGCAATGGAAATTGAGATAACATTTATGGGCTGTAGATCTGAAGCTGAGATCTACACCTTTGCCCATTTGGTCCTATTAGCCTCCTGCAGAATAATTTACCCTAAACATCCTACACAACTTAGACCAATAAACCCCCCACTGCTAGAACCCAGAGACAGAAAACATGAATCGGACTTCCCTTTCTGATACAGGTAGGATGTTCTGGAACTGCTTGGGTCCTTTTTGAGCTTGAATTCTATTGTAATTGTATTCTATTCTATTGTAACAATCAAATATTCAGGTACAATTAAATATTCATGCTCTTTGGTGTTGCATCACAATGCTCCTCCCATAACATCATTCATACAAGACCTCCTGCTCTGAAGCATTTACATCAGCAACCCATGCAGCCGTATCTACGAGTGGTTCTACCCATTTCCATAAAGACTACACAATTCAGACAAGGGGGGAATTAGATGCTATCCCTGGAGAGTACAGTAGAGGTTGATGTATTTTTGCAGTACAATACAGTGTTTGTACAGTGACGGCTCTGATAATTTACAACGCACGTGTACAAGCGGTGGTCGAGAAAACCTTAATACAGCCCCTCATTTGAAGTGGCCTCATCAATAGAAATACTGCTGAACCCAAAGACTTTAGTCAGTGGGCCAGAGTTCAGCTTTTATGTAAGCACATTCATTACATAAGTCTGAGCTGCTCACAAATAATTAATGCTTAGAAGTTGACAGAGTACTTTCTTTTCTTCTTTGCATCATATTTACAAAATAAAAAATAAAAAACAGAGCTTGTGCTCCTCCCATCTAGGTGAAACGCTCTGCATCTCCGACATCTGAAGCTCCATTCAAAGACTGTGGGCAGAATGATCTGTATATCCAATGCCAGGCTCACTGGCTCGATTGCCAATATCTTGAGGGCCTTCTTTTGCGTTGATCGCTTGTTCCACACACGGACAGTGTGTGGAACAATTATCAGTTATTGAACAATTATCAGTTATTGTGACCTGGTCAAACAAAACTACCCACTGATGCTAGTTGTTCCTCAACCCGCACTGAACAAGGCTGGATGCTATTACCGCAGGCTGAAACACACGCTTACTCATTTAGATCATGTTCTTTTTTACAGTGTTGTCTTATTCAACACTCATCTTACAGCTGCAGTAGACAGGGGGGGGGGTGCTCACACTGAGGCTTACCTGCTACTGAGATGATGAAGGAGGCGTCCATGGCGTCGATGCCCAGGTTCCTGGCTCGTGCTGACAGGTGGAAGTAAGGGATGAAATAGGCCAGCTGGCTGAAGACCAGAGACCAGGTGTAGATACAGAAGAAAGGGTCCTTCAAGAGCGAGAAGTCCAAAACTTTGGCCTTTGTGACGGGAGGTTCGCAGGGAGTGCCAGCGCGCGGCGAGAACCCGACGGCCACCGAGCCGTTCAGGCTTCCGTTGGTCTCCGCCAAGTCGTCGAGACTCTGCCCCTTCCCCCCCCCGCCAGAGTCGTGCCCGTTCGAGCCGTTCACAACCAGCCGGGTCAGTTCAGGATTTTGTGGGGGGCACTGGGATCCAGGGCCGAGGGGGGATTTCTCTGAGATCTCCTTCTCCCAGTGATGGGATGGCAGGGGAGGGGAGGGAGAGGAGGGGTCCACTTTGGCAAAGCCGTTGGTTAAGGGTGTGGAGGTGCCGTTCGCGCGCCCGTTCTTGGTGTGGTCCTTCTCTGGACTCCTGGGGGAGACGGAGGGGCTTTTCTTGGCGGAGGTGGAGGTGGAGGAGGGCGAGATGGTGGAAGGGCGGATGTGGATGGGTCGGAGCAGCATCCCGGTGGCCACCAGGTTCAGCATGAGGCCCCCTAAGATGAGCAGAGTTCCTGGGAAAGGAGGAAGCAGAGAAGCACAGTCATGACATGGAGGCACCATCCATCAACCCCCACATGGCAACCCACCTGCAGCTGAAACTCTAAGTGTTGTACGGAGAACAACTATGAAAAAAAGGAGCTGTTCTTATTTTGCATAGGCCCCTCCGAAAAACGCGGATCAATTAATATCTGTTGACCGCCTTTTGGACGTAAAACTCTGAGTCCTGCTACATGCTACAGTTTCAACAAAGGAATAAAGCTTGAACAGATTGATATTTCAAATACTGACGAATTTCTTCCGAGTCCCCTCTCTTCCGGAGATACATACCTTGCCAGGCATACTGCTCAAGGAGCAGCTGAGTGAAGGGTGCCAGGGCAAAGGTCAAACCCATCCCAGAGCGTCCAATAGCATATGCCGTCGCTAGTCGTTTTCGGAAGTACATTGCAATGATGACAGAGGTAGCTTGGTACAGCAGGGCAAAACCAAGACCTGCGAAGGGTAGCGATAGAGATACAGTAAGACATTTGGTTGTCACAGATATGCCTTTGACGTGGAAGGTATAATTTAACTTAAGAGTACAACAGCAACACAGGTACTGCGAGGTTGCGGTCTGAATACAGAGAATACAGACCAACAAGCAAATGTCATGAAAATAAGAAGAAAGGCGGATTTAAGACTAGATGTTCATTGTGAGCTAACAGGTGCACATTGGCCCATGAGTAGCACTGTCTCCAATGTAAAGCAAATGCAGTTTTCACAAGGATGAAAAGAGACCGTTTTCACTCACCAACAATCAGTCCCATGCTGATGTAGAGAAAGGTCACACTGGAGGCAAATATGCTGGTGAGAAACCCTCCACTGACCAGCACTGCCCCAGCTATGGAGGTGACTCTTGTCCCCAGCTTGGCACAGGACACAGACGCCAGGGGAGCTACACATGAAGACCACAGTCATGTTTGTGTGTGTGTGTTTGTGTGTGTATGTGTGTGTGTGGGGGTGATATGTAATTCGTAAGTGTATAGTAATAATAATGCAATCATCACACACAGAACTGTATGCACTAGAAATAAGATGATAGGTACAGAAGCAGTGTATGATATGTTTAGTGAGTTCGTATCAGTAAGTATTGCTTTGACCCCTGACCTGCGGAGAGCCGTAGACTGGACATGATAGAGCCAATCCAGCTAATGCTCTCTGCCGAACCTCCAAACTCATCCTGGAACGCCACAAAGAAAAGGCCGAAGGTCTTTAAGGTCCCCATCACCAGCACGTTGACCTTGGGACCGCAAGCACACACATTTAGTCATTTAGCAGACGCTCTTATCCAGAGCGACTTACAGTAAGTACAGGGACATTCCCCCCCGAGGCGAGTGGGGTGAAGTGCCTTGCCCAAGGACACAACTTCATATTGCACACCCGGGAATCGAACCGGCAACCTTCTAATTGATAGCCCAATTCTCTAACCGCTCAGCCATCCACATGTTGACAGACTGTACACATACGTACAGTGATATACGGCTTTTATATGTGCCATGTTTAGGATCATTATGAGGTCATTTGTGTACGTAAAAACTGGACGAATAGTGTAATAAGGGGGCCGTACCAGGAAGCAGTGCAGCACCACCATCCAGCCCCAGCCTCCGTCTGGAGGGTCCACGTACTGGATCTTTGTCTCCTTTTCCTTCTCCTTCTCCTTGACAGCACCCCCTTGAAACAGGCTGATCTTGGCTGCCTTGGCTTCACTGTAAAATAAACCAGAAATTCAAGCACATCATGTGAGAACCACACACATGCAGCCAAGCCTCAAGCTGCTTGTGATCATCATAAGCCAAACATGATTTCCCCCAAAAACCTACAGTTAGAGGGAGAAGTTAATTGAATATTTTGTAGAATGATTCATTTGTACGTATTTAAATGTGAGACTTCTGGTTGAGTGGTTTAAAGTTGAAACACAAAGCTGTATTGATTCAAGGCTCAGTTGGGAGATATGGGGAGGTCCACGTGTACAGACAGCTAGACGTGACCCTATAGCCCCGTATAGGTGCTGTTTTGACCTACGGCAGGGCAGGAAGAGAGGTTGACTTCACTGCTCGAACCAGCTGACCTTTCTCACACTCTGATTCTGTACCTCCATGAACAAGCTCCCTTACTAACTCAGGAATGACAGCAAAAAAAATTCCTAAGGGAGATGCCATTTCCCTAATGCAACAAGACAGGCCTTTTCGTATCGGCAGTACTGAACAGTGCTGGAAGAAAGAAATACAACTCGAGGATGCTGTAAACATTCAGCCCAGCTCATGAAAAACACCCAACAAAAAATTTGAAACGATCCACTTTATGTTTTCAAAGTGAAAGCTGCTTCAGTGCACTGTGTCTTCATGAGAGACCTGTCTGCCTTCTGCCTCAGTAATGAATCCCCACCCCATCCCTTACCATAATAACCTTTACTCTACAAGCTAGCTGGTATCAATGCAATGTCTGCGTGACCACTGGGGTGTGAAATAGGTCAGTTAAAATGTGGTCAGCTCTGGCTACCTATTAATCTCTTTCTTCTTAGAAGACTTGCTTTAGACCCAGTGTGTCCTCTGTAATTAAAGCGAGTGTTGGTCACAGCCCGTGTCAATATTTAATTCCACTCCATCTCTTGACTCTCTCAACTACCGATGTCAGCAAATCATGTTCCCTGCACATAGCCCTCCACCCTCCCTTGTGGTAAGGCCAGAGTTGGATGCTACTGAACACCATACCTGACTCAGAAAGACTGAATCTTTTTTAGGCCACCGTCAACATCTACAGTGCAGTACTATGTGTGCTACCATGTGTAGATGTATCACTAAGGTCATTACACCCCAACTCTCCTGATCTGCGGTCTGCAGCAGTTGGTTGCGATAAAAAAATTCAGTGAGTAGTACTTCTGCATTTAATTGGAAAATAAAAACAAGAACCTTCTGTCCTTGATTCAGTTCTTTCCAGTACACACCCTCATCTGACGGCAGCGTATCAGCAGCAAAACTCACAAAGAGTTTCACTTTATATAGTGTCTCACTCAACAGGTTAAGAAAAGCTACTCATCATTTGACTACACCAGCCAGTTTAGTCAGTCAGTACAATCTGTCCCCACCAGTTTCTGCCTCAACCCAATTTCAAATTTTAAGAAGGGGTGTGGTTGCAGGCTTCCTTTTCAAGAGCTCTTTACAGGTTAGGACCCCCCCCCCTCCCCACTCCCCCATGCCAATGAATTCTAATGAATGTGGTGTTCATGGGAAGGGTGGATGGGTTTCTGGGAAAGAGAGGTGGCTGGGTGATGGTCAAGAAGAGGCGCCAAACAAACTTTGCCACCTACACATGCACCTATACATACAGTATATACTTTTTCAAATACTTTCTAATAGGCCGTCTTATGGATGTCACTGAATGGCTGGCAGGGCCTGGGATGGAGAGACAGTCATGTTTAAAGGAACACTTCATTGAGAGTCATTTCTACACAGAGAGAAAAACATCACTAATGTTAGTTCCTCTGCCCCTATAGGGTTTATGAGGTCATGTTTCTGGAGGAGGTGGAAGGGAAGGGCCTAATTGAAAACAGAGGTGGGTCCTAATCCTTTCAAAAAGCCACGGTTCAGCTTATTGGGACTTGAAAAACAAGTGCAGGTCATAAAAACCCCCAACAACATCCCACCTATGTAGCTGTGATAACCCTACGCCCGTTCAAACACACGAGCCACTAGGAGGTGACATGAGAAAATCACAGGTAGGAAGCTAAGGACCATTACAAGCCCAGCAGGCAGATGGAGTTACAGGCTTGGTAGAAAAAATCCAAAGGATGCATATCGATGTCAACCCACCATTTAGGACTGTCTATGTGCACACTCCATGATAGGTTTGGGTTCTATTGGGCATTTAACAGGGTCAAAACTGGGCAAGAGAGAGTCCTCTCACTCAAGCAACAATAGAATCATAGACCTGTGCTGGGTTGAATCCATGTCACAATGTATTTGTGAATGACTTGATTTATCGTAGGTTGCATTTTGAACAATTGGGTTTGTGACATTGGCATTATTGTGCCTAGTATTGATTTCAGTCAAATCAAACATTCTCAAAGTAGTAGATGGTGATTATCTACATTTGTATTTCCCCCAGCTATGGAGGCATGCAGTGGCAAGCAACACCAGGCAAGTATGTCGACAGTTGACATACACTCCAGGGTTTTAATCAAGATCAAAGGGGGCTTCTCTCTTTCTGGAGCACTGAGGAAAAAGGAGCCTAGTAAAGGTTTATGACATCTGCTATACTCTTTACAGATATTCAGATCTAGCCAAAGAACCATTAAAACAACAACAGAGTGAGGAACCTCCAGAAGCCTATGCTTTAGATTCTAAGGAATGAACACTGAAACAATATGAAGCATTGTCATTGATAAGTTGTGAGTAGCATTCATCGTTTTAGAAGTAAAAAGGCAGTTTTAACAGAGAGAATTAACTGTTGAGAACTTAAGGTGTAAATACATAAACATAATATGTATTTAGAGTATAATACCCTTTTGTCTTTTTTCTATGTAAAGGTGGATAAATAAACACTGCAATGTCTCTGTACTGCTCTATTGATCCAGGCCTTGGTACATGCAAATGAACTTGACTAATAAAGGTTACTTGTAAACACAATATACAGGGAAAGTGAATACTATGAATGGTAGTTTACCTGTTGTGGTCTTTAGGTAGCATGATTGGATTGAGAAGTTGATACAGCAGGGAGATGCCAAAGGTCCTATATAGACGTCATCCTCAGGTTGTGTCTAAGGAGTTAAAATCTATAGCTGCTTCCAGATGAGCCTCATACCTGCAACATGATGAGAAATTACACTTAACCCTCAGGCAGTACCATGTGCTGCAAGTTTACCCATATTCTAAGAATTAGAAACGTGAAGGATAGCAACATCCTTCGTATTTGTGAGTGTGTGTGTGGAGTGTGTGTGTTGAGTGTGTGTGTGTGTGTGTGTGTGTGTGTGTGAGGAGGCCGGGGGTCAGGGTTGGATCCTGTCCATCGTGGTTATCTCAAGAGCTTTATGGGGCCCGCCAGGGTTGTGAACCATCATCTGGGGTCAGCTCTGAGATCTACTATTCACACTGCCACTCAAATGTGGAAGCTGACCAGACATGTCCACAAACAAGATACCATAAAGCATAATGATAAACATGTTGATATAATTAATAATCTCAGAAATGTTTCGTAATTTACAGGTAATTAGACATGCAAATCTGCTTTGCGATGGAGAAACATGAATATAGTTGAAATGACAAAATAAAGATTCCTTCACCCCAACAGTCTTCTCTGAGTTGTCTGTAGAGGGGTGTGATGAGCTACACGCTACAGTGTATTATACAGTTAAAGTGGGAAGTACTGGCCTATATGGTAACAAATAAACAAGTCTGTTTCTGGAGCACCAAACCCTGCAAACCCTCTGATCTAACTAGTCACATTCTTGAATCAGCTTAGTTGCTTACTGAGGAAAGCAAAACAATCATTAGTCATGAGGAATTGTGAGATTATGCTGTAAAGTGCTTTGTGGTTATCTGAAAGCTTGGCTTAGTTTATTATCCCTGAAAAGCGAGTGGGACAACTGTGCACTGTGTTGCAAACTCACAGGGAGATATTTGGGGGTTTTCAGAACTCTGGGCCCTTGGTTGCCTTCAATTCAGAAGAATATGTGTTAAATTGTCTCCTTCATTTGGCATCTATGTTTGTAGAAAATGGGTGCGATTGTATAGGGGAAAGCATTTACAGGTATACTAAGAATGAGTGTGTTTACCTTCAATCGGAAGATATTATACATGAAGTCCATAATGAAAGCAATAATAGTTGAAAGATAATTTGCACAAACAAGTTTCAAACTATGAAAGAAAAAAGTATTTATATTCCCTTATAACTACTACAAATGTCATAACCAAAATCATTAACATTTTTGGAAAATGAATTAAGAAACAGAATACAGTTTTAAACAAGTTAATTATAGCAAAAGACGTGATGAATTTTTGTTTTCCAAGATTGCATTTCCAGCGTAAACAGACAATTTGCATAATTCAGAGCAGGTGAATCTGTTGATATGGGTTTTTTTTCACTCAAAATAAAAGTATGTCTCTTTTAATTTAAATCCATCCAACGGAAAAGTGAACGTGAAAACATAAAAGGTGAATGAATTGAACAATTATAAACTATAGTAGGCTAGCCTACGTTCTTGGGATACTCTTGCCCCAATGAATGAAATTGAATGATCAAACCATAATTTAGAATTTGAGAATACAATGCTTGTTAAATTGAATATGCAATATCTTTACGTACCTTAATTCTCCATCACCTGGACACAGTTTAATGGTCAATAAAAAAAAACTTATCTGCGACCGACCTAGTTCGTACGGGGGTGCGCGTGCCATCCAGTTCCGTTCAGAAAAAGATGTTTCTGTGGTACGTCGTGCTTTCTCAAAAGTCGACGCAGAAGGACCTTTACCCTCGAAGAGGACCGTGCCATAACTTTCGCACTATCTGTCGGCTATATAGTTCAGGGTTACGCCTCTCATCATCCCTCCACGCCATTCTGGTAATGGTGGGTTGGGTTGCATGAACCAAAGCCTTCACAGGGACAGCCACGTGATTGAAACCTTATTGTAAACCTTCAATTAACAAAAACATCTGCTGTCAAACCAAAACTTAACTCGCAGGACCATTCGGCTGAACTTGTTGACACAGCAGCAGTTTTTAGATAGTTTTCAGGCTCGTTGATAAGTCGTGAGATCTCCCTCACTTAACGTTACACGATACCACTGCAGACGAGCGTTATTTTTGCCCTAGCCTACATTATGGCGTGCATGGCTGTGCTATATAGTTTTCTGTTTAATATTTGCATATTACCAAACGTGTTATTTGAAAACTGTGTATAAAAGCTTTAAAAACATACAATGTATTGATTAATCTAAATGTTTAATGTCTACTGATTTCTTGAATTCTTAAGGACAATTAGGATACCCTATGTGAAATATACAAACAAAATAATTTAAGACACCTGTATAGGCTATTAATAATTGCAACAAAACGCAAATATTAATACAAAATAATACGTAGTTAGGAATCACCCCACCACGTGATTGTCGGAAGAAACGCTGTGAGGAAAACCAATAAGGTGTAGAAAAGGAGAAAATAATGAACGCAAGTCAGTCAATAAGTCAACTCTAAAGTTAAAGTTTATCCAGACGTTCTTCATAGAAATCACTTTTCATTCAGTAGATGTTACTCTAGTTACAGTACATGCAACATGAACATGCAAGAGAAAAGGCTTGAGTTGCGTTAAATATGGCTGTTTATTGACTAAATATATTACTCATGTTTTAATATGCACATGCTTTCTACTCATCCAAGTTCACAGAAACTTTATGATTCAGTAAATCATTAGAAAGAATCCACACAAAGTGACTGAGGCTACATTTGCACACACATTTACAGTTTTTTCCGATTGTGTACGCACAATTTTGAAAACAGGACCCACTTTGTCACAACACACGATTCACACAACCAGACACACAAGTATCAGAACACCTCAATCTTTTGCTAAATGAAACACTTCGTTCAAAACTATACAATCATTTATAAAAACCCAATTCTGTCACCGTATACCACATTCATCATAACATTCGACTCTGTTTGAACCAGTTACACACGGTTGTGCAAAATTTTAAACACTTTTACACTAACATTTTTCTTCTAATGATATAACCTACTTGATTTTGTCAGAGATATTGTTACAGTACAGTACATAAAAGTACATGAATATGTTGACTAAACACAACACACAAGACCAGTACTGCACACAGATGAAAATATTTACTGTATTTCTCCACATTGTCTAGGTAAAGGTTGCATTTTGTGCAGAAAAATCAGAACATATTTCAAATTGAATACTGTATAGTAGGCTAGATACTGTAAACACAGCAAATACATTTGTGGAGACAAATGAAAGTATTCAGCAAATGAAATACAGAACATTGTTTCAATCATGGACTGCAGTGAATATGTACAAAAAAGTACTGATGTAGTGCATTTTACTGTACTGTACTGTAGACAGTAGAGAATAGTAGTTTTCACCTGTGCTCTGGTCGAAATGTGCAAATTACTGTTGCAACAGTATATTTGCTGAGGTTGGGCTGAACTCTCCGTTCAGCCTCTCTCAATGTTGCCCCATGGTTCACAACATGGTCAACCAATGTTGTTTGAATTTCTTTATATACTGTAAATGTGTCCCTATTCTTCCACAGCCTCCAGGTCTACCTCTCCCTCTCCATACCACTTCCTTCACGGGCTCCCCCTCTCATCCTCACTCTCCCTCTTCCTGCAACATTGCCTTCCATTTTTGATGAGGACAGGTACACTGACCAGGGGGGTATTCCAGAAAGCAGGTTATGCAACATAAGCGGGTAAGTTAACCCACCAGCTGATTCATAATGTTGCAGCAACCTACTTGAAATGTTGCTAGACTGGGTGTGAGCTGGGGAGTTAACCTATCCAGGTATGTCACATAACCTGCTTTCTGAAATACCCCCCTGTTGCCTTTTTATAATGCTTACACCTGATTAGTATGTTTACATTGAAGCACTTTAGTGCTTGTACACCTGATGCCCGTGTTTGATCCATTCGTTCACGTGTGTCATTTAACAATGCAGTGTCTTGAAAAGGCAATTAGGTGACAATCTTATATTTCTGTGTCTAATGTAGAAAAGTGTGTTTAGTGATTTGCAAAACACTGTGTGTAGTATTTTGCAAATAGTGCGAGGCTGAGAATGTGCTTATAGTTGTGCAGATCTGGGCTGCTGTGTTATTTGACATTTTTGTCTAAGCAATCGTAAAAAACTGTAAAGCCCACTAGGGTCTCACATTAACATATAGCCTAGTGTCGTTCATCTATGCACAGTGGAATTTATTTAAAATAGACATTCGATTAAAGTATGTATTTCAACCTCTAGGTATATCGATAGATCGAAACATGTAGGCAAATTCATTATTTACATTTACACTTTTCTACATGAAATACCTTTTTAAGCAAAGACGGGAATACATTTTTGACTGCACCTTATGTTCTACATGGATTCAGAATGTGTGTACACATGATGTTTGTTAGCATTCACTGTACAAATTATTATAGACCGACTTCTCCATTGGCGTACGTTAAATTATTGTGGTCCCCCGCAAGAACAGAGCGCAAGTTCTCCCTCCCCCACCCCCAACCACCCCCGAAAGAAATATTGTTACACTTATGTCTACATAGTGCAAAAACTGTGGGATGAGTTGCTGTGGCAACAGATAAACAATAAATGTCTGAAATAACAGTAGGTGTTATTGTTGGTTTCAAGCACACCTGCCTGTATAGCTAGTCTTTGAGCTCTTTTGACACAAATTGTTGTGTCAAAAGTTGTGCCTAAAGTTTTTAGCTTTAAATTTGAGATGTAAAATCAACCAATCAGCATGTAACCAGTCTCTGTAGAAATGGGAAAGGCTCAACTTGGGTTTACCAGTGGCAGTGTGGAAGAAACCTATTGCAAATTAGCGAACGGGAAAATACCACCAAGGGATCGGTAAACCTTTTAAATATATTTTTTATTTTCATTTATTTTACTATTTTTTTCTCTCTCTTTTTTACTAAATGCTAGGTGAGGTTGTTAAATCTCTGTGGGCCCCCGCAGTGCAAGGATGTGTCAGGCCTCACTTGATGTTTGTTTTCATGATGCGATTTTGTGAACAGCAACTGTGATTGTGCCATGCCTCCTCACTAGGATATTCCTGTGGGAGAAACATTATGGTTAAGGAAACAAGTCCATAACAACAAAGATTCATATGACAGTAGTCTACATATTTAAAATACGATTAAGTGTTCGAGTGACAGTTTCATGAGATGAATGGCAATAATGCAAAGCAGCCACAAGGGGGCAGCCTACACACATTTACAGAGGCTGTGTCCGCGGCCCAAGTGAACACTAGTTACCTTACCTACACACTCAAAAACATTTAATACTAATAGGCGGAATGAATAATCCATTCCGACCTTCATCGGTAATTTCCTTTAAAAATCTGAGACCAGAAAGGCCGCGCGCTTTAAACAGAAGGACGTTGCAAAAGCCCATCACATCATATTCCTTTACCTCCTTGGAGTAGGCTGGTAGACTTACCCTGTGTCAGACTCCAGGACCACAGTAGGAGTGTCTGTCGGATCTTTGCAGAGGGCTGCTGCTTGTTGGGCCAACACAGACACAACTCCACCCTGGTCATCAGTTAAAGAGCCTCGACCTGTGGGTGAGAAAAAAACTAACTTGAAACGAAGATTTGAAGCAAAAATTGCGCTATAGGCTACTTACATAGCTACTGTTGCTAGATAACGTTTATAAAAGTTAATGTGCTGTAGCCTATTACAAAATATATAAACATCACACTTAGCTTACAGCCTAACGTGTGCCCCTGTTGGTCTGTGCAGAGAACACCGACCACCGCTGGATTCTTCATGCTGTAAAATATAATGGAGGATGTTATTAAAAAATGTTTCATTACTATAAAAGAAACAGATATTAAGACTTACGTTTCATCAAGATGCTCTTCAAGTGCAGACTCCATAACTGATGCTATTAAGATAAACCTAGCAATATTTATTTTGTGATAGCCTGCTTCCTTGACTTGTTGTTGGGTCAGCTGATAATCACGTGAACGGTGAATTGTAAGGGGCATGTTAAAGGCCAAAAAGAACGAACCGCGTACAGAAGTCAAAACACCGTTCTCTTTAAGTCGCCTGAGTGTAAACTAAATGATTACATTAAGCATGGATTAAATATATAAATAATTGTATGTATTTTTTATTTTATAAAAAGGACGTGAAAACTCAAGGGCCACTACAAACCGAGTTATTGAGTCTTTTGACTAACACATTTTGGTACTTGAAAATTATGCTTTTTTGTGATCCCTTCTACAATATATTTGTTACTGATTATTATATGAATGTATCAGTCAATCTGACATTGATTTCCCCACTAAGCTAGGGCTGTGTGTGTGAAGACATATCAGTTCCACAATCTCTGTTAAGATAACAGCTCCAAGGGTCAACTCCTCTATTCTGTGCAGCCTGCGTAGTAGGTGTCAGGCGAAGGTTTGAAAAGGATGCTGATCTTATCTAGAGGTTGTCCACAGCCTGCTTAGCCTCAGCTTCGACAGACAGGCCTATTGTCACAAGCTGGCTGTGCTGTTGGTGTGCAGGTTCACTTCCTGATGTTCACATGAAAGTTCCCTTTAAAGCATATCTAAAAACAATATTTTACAGTGGACAAGATCCATCCCCAATTTGTGAAAAGAGCAATACATTATAATTTATGATTGTAATACGGTTCCATCAAATTTGATGTATACCTTTAATAAGCAATGATGGGGTCTTCCTCTTTTACATCAAAAGGAGGTTATTTTAAACCTTAACATCTCAGTGTATTTTGACCCCAAACAAAATCACTCTATGTCTGTCTTATCAGACAAATCGTCCCTCTGGTATTGCGTACCCATGATAGTTATAGTGACAATAATATGCTTTGATTAAAAAAATAAAAAAATAAAATAAAAAAAGGGTTAAATTTGCCATTATTTATTATACATTTGTTAGTTAACAGGCATTCCACTAGTTGTGTTGGCCATGTCTTCCTTTTCCCATGTCCCATGTAAGAGCGTCTGCTAAATGACTAAATGTAAACGTTACAGAGGTTGAAGGGCAGTGACCCATAATTTACATTTAGTCATTTAGCAGACGCTCTTATCCAGAGCGACTTACTGTAAGTACAGAGACATTCCCCCCGATGCAAGTAGGGTGAAGTGCCTTGCCCAAGGACACAATGTCATTTTGCACAGCCGGGAATCAAACCGGTAACCTTCAGATTACTAGCCCGACTCCCTAACCGCTCAGCCACCTGACTCCAAGCTGAATAATTCAAGCTGAACCAGTTGCTTCTAGGCGGTAGTCATCTGGCAGGGGAATGAATTAATGTCGGACGACAGAAGTGAATGGTGAATGGACAAGATTGAAAAAAAAAAACGACAAAGTGATTGAACTTGAGCCTCCAGCATACATCACCCACTCGTCAGATGCCAGTTATTTTGGATGATCAGAGGTAAACACAAACACACACTTTCACTGTCAGGAATTCAAACCAACACTAACATCAAAATGTACTTTACATTTACATGTACATAATCTATATTATTACTATCACTGTTTTCACAACTTTTAAGCACTGGTACAGATATACGTAAATAGTTTAAAAATGATTGTTTTACCATTTTAAACCTGACCCAGTGGTTTGGGTGATAAACTTCCTCCAAAGGTGAGTCAGGTGGCTGAGCGGTGAGGGAATCGGGCTAGTAATCCGAAGGTTGCCAGTTCGATTCCCGGTCATGCAAACTGACGTTGTGTCCTTGGGCAAGGCACTTCACCCTACTTGCCTCGGGGGAATGTCCCTGTACTTACTGTAAGTCGCTCTGGATAAGAGTGTCTGCTAAATGACTAAATGTAAAGTCTCATGTGTTCTGTGTTCTTCCTCAGGGCAGCCATTTTGTAAGGCTTTCCTCCTTGGATTGATGATTTCTGCTCTGTCTTGAGGAGGGTGAGGCCCTGTGTTTCTGCTGACGCAGCAGAGGTAGGCGCAATGTAATTATGTGGCCAGGGTGTCAGAGGAATCTATCACCTGCAGAGTGTAATGTCCTGCTGACTTACCCAAGGGGTGCGCTCCCGATCCTTCTCCGCACCCCTCCTTTCCATCTGAGCACCTTAAATCAGAAACATTGACACCTCTTGGCCATCAACACACAAGAGCGGGAGGAGGAGAAGCGAGACGATCCTCGAGACGAATTAGAGCTGGAAGGAAATGCATAAATAGGTGTCACATGTAGTTACTTTTAGCCTTTTCATATTGATCAGCAAAGTCTGCAAAGGAATTTAGCCTACGACTGAGATTGAGTTCCATGTGCGTCATCAAGCACGCACGTACCATGAAAAGGTTACATTTATTTCATTAAAATTACCATCTTATACATTTTTTCACATCTTAAAAAGGGTCCGTATTGTGTTTTGCGTATGCAGAGAATCTGAATAATGTAGACACTGAAGTCAAAAGAGCTGATCGAAAAGCAAAATACTATATTTCAACCCATATTGTGGATATCATCTTATTCTTTACCTACTCTTGAAATAATCTTTACCTAAATGCCCTGAAAACTATTTTCGGTTATATGTTGATCCGCCTCACAGAGATTCTGGACAGTGAGAGTGCCTGACAGGTCAAATCAAATCACTTTATAACCTCAGGGCCAATTATCCTGCGTAAATACATTAAGTGATTGATCTATAGTGATCTACCTACAAGCTTCATTTTTAAGCAGAATGTTAAAACAGACGCGTACGCAACAACTTTTTCAAAGCTTATATGATTGTCGACGATGACTCACCATGCTTTGAGAAGAGATGTTATTGCCGCACATAATTCAGGTTTGCCTGTGACTGTCGAGTATGGTAGCACACAGGCAGGCCTGTGACAGGTCATCTTGTCTATGTCCAGACGCTTGTTCACTCAGGTTTCAGTGCAAACTGAGTTTACACCCCCCCTATGCACCTGAGACCCTCATCGCCTCTCCCTCACTCCAGTTCAGAGTATCAGACTTCATAATTGTATAACAGTGTGGACGGAAGAGGAAAACAAATATTGATTATATTTTACAACAAAAAATATGGACAGACTGAATGATAAAAGTAGCATTTGAAGTAAATCTTGAAACAGTTCTAACGGAAACTTTGAACCTTTACCAACTGTACTAATATGGCTCACCATCCTCTTTTACACTGTCTGCTTACACACACTGGGCAGATCCAGGGTGACTGGGTCTCACCCTACGTAACAGAAACCATTGATAAGACCGTCTCCATCAGCCCTCCATCAGATGAATGAGATGACAGACCTCCTGAGGAGACAGGGGAGGGGCGGGGGCGTGGGTAGCATTGGGAAGGAGGGAGGGAGACAAGAGGAAAGGAGGGAAGAGGGCGGGGGGGGGGTCTGCTTCAGAGAGGATAAAGAGAGAGAGAGAGCCTGTCACCCAAACCTCTTTGAGTCGTCCTGGAGCCTGTATCTGACGGAAGGGAGCGGGAGACATAGTTTAACCAAGCTCCGGTGGACTGTGTGGAGGTTACCTGCTTCTACGCCTCTCTCCTGTCCTGCTCTCCTCCTATTTCTGCCATGAGGACCAGACTGGTCTTACTCGTCCTCCTGCTGTTGTCCTTGAGCGGAACCAGGGCTGTCATCACCGGGGTGAGTGGCTCTGGCACAGCACCTCCATGCCCTCACATGGGTAGGTACTGTAGGAAACAGGTACAGCAGGTGCCATGTCATCACCAAGGTTTTTTGGTTTCATGTAAACATAGACTACATACGCATGAAAACTATTTGAATGTCATTTTGTACCATTAGGGAATTGAGTCTTATTGATGATGGATCTATGAATTAATAGTTTAAGGTACAATGAAGAAAATACATATAATATGGGAGGATCTCTCTCTCTCTTTCCATCTCTCCCAGGTCTGTGACAGAGATGTGCAGTGTGGCTTCGGGCTGTGCTGTGCAGTCAGTTTATGGTTGCGAGGTCTGCGTATGTGTATACCAAGAGGAGTAGAGGGCGACGAGTGCCACCCTTTTAGCCACAAGGTACCGTGAGAGGACACACACATGCACATTTATAAACACACATGTAGGCTGCCCTCAGTATGAGCTCAAATTTGTATTCAAGCACTTGGCAGCTGCTTTGGAAAAACTGCTGATACCGCCAGTGGCTATTGATTTGCCTTCTTGAGAATCAACTAAATCACAGTAATCCATCACTTTAGGTTGTCTGGAGAGGCAGTGGTAAGTTCTGCCAGCAATGTTGATCTCCTCCAAGCGGTCATTGCTGATCCTGGGAGAGATCAGTCAGTGGTACGTAGGTCCATGTATGAGCACCTGTTCTCTGGCACTGTCTTTCTCAGGTGCCCTATCAGGGCAAGAGGCAGCATCACACGTGTCCCTGTCTTCCGCACCTTGTGTGCACGACTTACACCGAAGGGAAATACAGGTGTACCAGCGACTTCAAAAACATTGACTATTGATGGCTACCTTCAATCCTGGCGGAGAGGCGGATGGCGATGATGACATCTCAGAGGAAAGACTTGAACGATGAGGGACAGGGGAGCACAATCTTAACTTCACTATTAACCTGTCTGTGCTCTGTCTGGATACCACTGTATGCGCTATATGCACTCTCATTCGTTTCCTTGTGTTTTCAAGATTACGTTGCATTTGTAAAAGCACTTCACAGTCCAAGACGATGAATGAACAATGTAACCAACATGCTGAAGTAGACTCATTTTATGTTGTAGTAAGTTGATTTAATTTTATGAGAAGCCCTGACCAAACAATTGTGGATAAGACTGTGATAATTACCTTTTTCGTTAATTCATGTGACAGTTATCTTTTCAAAAAAGTAATATTTGTGAATAAAACTCACTCTAATTTATGTTCCTTGACCTTGTACTTTCTTTGCTTCAACGTTTGCTGTTCTTATAGTCTAAAGTCAAGTGTTTATTATCAGCCTCTTCAAAATGCTCTCAGCACCATGACCTCACCCGCAATCACCTGACCTTGCATTGCCATTTTATCCAAACTAAAAGCACACAATGTCAACTTCAGATACACATGCTTCAGTGGTTAAAATGAAAATTATGGAACACCTTCACAATTACTCACATCTGATCCTATGTAATCTTAACATTAAAATGAAGTTTTTTAAACTTAATTACATTTACATTTTGTCATTTAGCTGACGCTCTTATCCAGAGCGACTTACAGTAAGTACAGGGACATTCCCCCGAAGCAAGTAGGGTGAAGTGCCTTGCCCAAGGACACAATGTCATTTGGCACGGCTGGGAATCGAACTGGCAACCTTCAGATTAATAGCCCTCCTCCCTCACCGCTCAGCCATCTGACTCTCTGATTTACATCATAAATGCATCTATGCATTCTATCTACAATAAAATGTAAGTTACGTTTTCTGAGGTTTATTTTAAGCCATTTGTTATCAATATCAACTATCCTGAAAATCGTAGCAATTTCTAAATGTTTCCATGTCCAAAACATTTATCATTTCAGATAAAAAATAAGTACTATAAGACCTTTCATTACATAGCCTTGCAAAAATATGATAAGATTAAAGAGCAGCTGGCTAGAGGTCTGTAAAAGAAGTAAAGTTAAAGATATCGCAATGTCAATAAATTAAAAGCTTTTTAATGACGCTATGCAAATGAAAAAGTTGATAACACATGATGTTATACGGTAGGACATTTCGTATATAAGGCCTGAATTATCCTGTTTGAACTTTACTCCCCGGGTCTAAAACCAGAAGCAAACCAACCAAACATGATGAAGTGGGCTGTCGTCCTGTGGGCCCTAGTGGCCTTCGCTGAATGTCTTCACAAGTAAGTCCTTGTCTTTTTACGTTTCTTTTTCTATGTTCTGTTTTCTACTTTCAAAACCCTCAGTAAATTATTATTTTTGTTTTATGCTTGTCTCTGTTCGTGTGTGAGCCAGGGTCCCTTTGATCAAGGGGAAGACCGTCAGGGAGAAGATGATGGAGAAGGGACTATGGAACGAGTATCGTAAGCAGTTCCCTTACAACCCCATGTCTAAGTTCGTCCAGGGAGGCAATGAGGCCATGACCAACGATGCTGATGTAAGTCCGCTATACACAGTGACAGGCTCCACTCCAAGTTCATCTGGTCCTTTCAAAACAAATATTTTTTAGATTTACAGAAATGAATACGGCCAATTAGCTATACATAACCAAGCTGGTCAGTATTGTTTTGTTTAAAGCGGAAAATACCTGTACAAAGAGTGACTATGCAGCATACTGAATTGTAGGGACCTTTTCTGTTGGTTCCTAACCTGACGTTCCTGTGTTTATTCCAGCTGTCGTACTATGGTGTGATCTCCATTGGAACCCCCCCACAGTCCTTCAGTGTGATCTTTGACACCGGTTCCTCCAATCTGTGGGTCCCCTCTGTGTACTGCAGCAGCCAGGCTTGCCGTGAGTAGACCTCGAGATTCCTTGGGTGTTTTAAATCATACCAACTTCAAGTTGACAGCTGCACCATAGGTGAAAGGCAAATACATATTTTGCACTTTGTGGGACAATGTAGTTCATCTTAATCTTAATCTTGATGTGGTAAAACGTGGAATAAAAGAACAGAAAAAGAATGAATACTCTTTTTTTCAACCCCCCTGTACTGAGATTTAGGTTGGGCAATGTCTGAATAAAAGCTAAGATATGAATCGATATCTCACCGAACAAGTCGAATTTATATTCTGAGGTGCTGTTTTTAAAGGAACACTTCAAAAAGGTTCTGCATAATACGTTTCCCCATAAAGGTCACTAGAAAGGCATGTTTCTGTTCTATTTGACATGTAACAACATTTTCATGTTTCACAGAGAACCACAAAGAGTTCAACCCACAGCAGTCCTCCACCTACAAGTATGCCGGTCAGAGTTTGTCTATCCAGTATGGAACTGGTAGCATGACTGGCATCCTTGCCTATGACACCGTCGAGGTGAGTCAAACACTCAGCGCAGCTCTGGATGCATTAGAACATTTAAGCATATGAAGGGTATGCTTGACTGAAAACTTGACTGGAAACCATCACCATCATGCGCTGAGAGACAGCCTCTGTCTCATTGTGTTCCCAGGTTGGAGGCATCACTGTGAGCCAGCAGATCTTTGGGCTGAGTGAGACAGAGGCACCCTTCATGGCCAACATGGTGGCTGATGGGATCCTGGGCTTGGCTTTTCCATCTATTTCCTCCTCTGGAGCCACCCCTGTCTTTGACAACATGATGAGCCAGAACCTGGTGCCCGAGGACGTCTTCTCTGTCTACCTGAGCGGAGGGTAGGTAGACTTTTGCGGGAGGGTTCCATGGGGGACTTGGTGGGTACGCAGCCTTGGGAGGGTGTGGAGTCTTGGACGGCTACAGGGCATTGGGAGGGCACAACGCCTTGGGAAGGTCCATAGGGAACATGGGAGGTTGTGAGGGGAAACGGAAGGCCGAAGGTGGCCACAAACATTTCTTCTGTAAACCTGATGTGTATCAACTTTTGACCTTTGTCCTCCCCTAGTGGCCAGTCAGGCAGTGTGGTGGTCTTTGGTGGCATTGACTCTAACTACTACTCTGGACAACTCACCTATATTCCCCTGACTTCTGAGACCTACTGGCAGATCAGCATGGACAGGTATGATAGTATAAGTTACACACACAGTTGAATGCTGCCTTGCACACAAATGACACTCAGTCTTCCAAATGCTGCGGTTTCCTTATCATCTGCTGTTTTGTTTTTTCTTATTATTTACAGTGTTACTATCAACGGGAATGTTGTGGCTTGCTCTGGTGGCTGCCAGGCCATCATTGATACTGGGACGTCCCAAATCGTTGGGCCAAACAGCGACATTGCCAACATGAACTCCTGGGTGGGAGCCAGCACCGACCAATATGGAGAAGTGAGGGTTTTTTTCTTCTTAATTTGTTCTCACAATCTCAACGCAGCAGTGCTAGTCTATCAACAGGGGAAAGCTAACTTCTTGAAAGTTAGGTACTGGTACTGTAACGTGGCTTGTTTCTCACCCAGGCTGTTGTCAACTGCCAGAGCCTTGGCAACATGCCCGAGGTGACCTTCACTCTGAATGGAAACGCTTTCACCATCCCTGCCTCTGCCTATGTGTCCCAGGTCAGCGCACTACCAGTTTGTTGTTCTGCACACACACTCAAACAGAGGGGCTCATTTCCGCGAAAATATTTCAACATATGGAAGAAAAAGAGGAATTACTTCACAGACTTTATTTGAACTCTCTCTCTCTGTCTGTCTCTCTCTCTCTCTCTCTCTCTGTCTCTCTACCTCTCTCTCTCTCTCTCTCTCTCTCTCTCTCTCTCTCTCTCTCTCTCTCTCTCTCTCTCTCTCTCTCTCTCTCTCTCTCTCTCTCTGTCTCTCTCTCTCTCTCTCTCTCTCTCTGTCTCTCTGTCTCTCTGTCTCTCTCTCTCTCTCTCTCTCTCTCTCTCTCTCTCTCTCTCTCTCTCTCTCTCTCTCTCTCTCTCTCTCTCTCTCTCTCTCTCTCTCTGTCTCTCTCTCTCTCTCTCTCTTTCTCTGTCTCTCTACCTCTCTCTCTCTCTCTCCAGAGCTCCTATGGCTGCAGCACCGGCTTCGGTAACGGTGGCAGCAGCCAGTTGTGGATCCTGGGGGATGTCTTCATCAGGCAGTTCTATGCCGTTTTTGACAGACAGAACCAGCAGGTGGGACTGGCCCCAGTCGCCTGATCAAAACCCTAGAGTCTCCAGGTCTCCATCACCAGCTCTAGTACTAGAGAATGTCTCATTTGTAGGTGTAGAAACTATCATCAGAAAACTCCTCAATAAAACTTAATGTTACATTTCAACCTTTGTTCGTCTTCATGTGTTTGTTTGCCTTTGTGATCTGATCCTGTTTATTGTGATTCAAATTTAAGGTTCGATCGAAATACAAATCCTTCAGTGGAAGAGAGTGATAGAACTATTGAGTTTCTGTACTGACTCTGGGGAAAGGCCATTGTCTTGGGAATGTTTCTTGAGGAACAGAAGACCAGACTGAGAACAGGGTCATCTAGCGTAACTGTAAAGGAAAAGGGCCTCAGGAGAGTTTTGGATCCACTAGCAGCTGATAAGAAGATGTGTGTAGGTGACCTGACGGAAAGATGTCTGAACTTCTGCTTTTATCTTTGCGAATGGAGATATCGTGTCGAGTGACAGACAGAAATCATAAAGGGACAGGCGGCCCATACAAACCTTTATCACACATTCAAACCCAGTGGCATTCAACAGATCAAAAAAGACTGAGAAAAATACCACCTCAAATAATTTCACACAAAATGAACTGTGTGTGCTGAATCAAAACAAACAACTGTATTTTTGGCACATAGAGTTCACAGAGAAAAGTTCAGGAATGATCATCAGGGGAATATATACAGTAGGTCAACAAACGGATAAGGAATCCTTTCCTACATGAGTGCTAGGTAGAGTGGAGTACTCCACAGAGTCTTGGTGCTCTGTGGGCAAGGCTGGGTCTTGGTCCTTGGCTCTGGGGCTATGAGTACGCAGGTTAGCATATAGCACTTCCTCCTTATGAGGTTTGAAGTCCACCGTGGTGTAAATTACACTGTTCAGCTCCTGGGGGGGACAATGAAGATGACAACAAATTATCAATACTGTTTACAACACAACGTAAATTCATTTAACATTGTTTTTACTAACTGAAATACAGATACAGTAGGCTTTTGTTTAGGCAACCTCTTCCACCCCAGTTGACAGTGAGTCACAGAAGGGTAGTCCGGATTTAGAACTTGCATGAACCTTGTGGTGGGGTGAGTCACATGTAGCTGCTCCAGTATTGTCTGCTTGTGGAAACATGCAATCAAACTTGGTACTCAGTTACAGATAGTAAACAAATAATCTTTCGATAAAAACGTCCAAATGCATTGTGCCGCATACTTGTTGCCTTTACTCTGCGACGGATCAAAACAATGGCTGCTGTGCTGATGGTGAGCAGGATAATGAGCAGGATAGTGCCCAGAGCTGCAGTCATGGGAGCAGACAGACCTACAGAAACACTGACACAACAAAACAAAGTTACAATGGTCTTTCCTACAGAGCTAACTTGTTTACTCCTTGGTTCATTGCCAGTGTGTGTGTGTGTGTGTGTGTGTGTGTGTGTGTGTGTGTGTGTGTTTGTGTGTGTACCTGGGACGGTTGTTCAGATTTTTAAACAAGACATGCTCGGAGGTGCCAGTGGAGGGCGTGAGGGTGGACTTGATTGGAGGTAGAGGCACGACACGGTTCACCTCTGCTTGGGGATTGGGTTGAAATCACTCTTACTGTTTATGATTTCAGTTTCCAATCCCTATGTTCTAGCCTGCAGGTTTGCCTATAGGTTTGATATTGTAACTTGGCATTGTAAACATTCGAAACAGAATATTACAACCAGACCACTGACCTTGAATTTCCACGTCAAAATCAACAAAGTGTCGGGGGTAACCCAGAATACTGCATCTGTATACTCCAGCATCCTCCAGCTTTGCGTTCGATATCATAAATTTGACGCCACCATTGTACCTGAAGATCTTTGTTCTGGACCTGAGACGATCAGGAACAACTCCAGTACTGTCCATCCGTTCAGAACAACCGTGTGTATAGAGTTTACAGCAGGTCTTTACATGGTTGTTGTAGTCAGCATGGTACTGCAGCGTCAACCAAAACTGTCCATGCCTCACACTCACCGCACTCACTCTCTCCGATAGAGAAACATCTAGAAACACAAACAGCAACATTACCATTTCTTACCCTGCCTACTTAAAAAAGACAACTACATCTTTGAAAAGTTTGTAGTTCAAGTTCCAAATGTAATGTCACCCTAAAACTGACTTTATGATCTGTTGAAAAATCGTCCACCATACCTAACATGAACACCAAGAAGAAAACGATCTTCATCTTTGATGAAATACAGCAACTGTTGAGGGCAGCCGTCTCTGACAGTGAGCTCAGTTTTGCGACTGTGGTTATGATCCCTCTTACTCACCAGAGAAAGAGGAAAAACATGCACAAATGGGACATTTGAAACTGGCTGATTAACCATTCACTTTGAACAGTGTTTACTGATGGCTCTGAAAATTGTTTCAGAATAACTAAATAGGTTAGATGTTGTGAAGTTTATGTTTAGAATTCAAATGATGGATTGAGTGAGGAAATGTCTTTCTTAAAAACTGCTCTGATTGCGCTCAATGTGTAAAGTTACCAGAATGACCAGAATACAAAGTGTCTCTAGCGCCATCGTGTGGCTTTTCCCAGCACTGGATGATACCACTACTTCAAAGCTTAGAATCTTTTAAAGATGCTGTAAAGCAAATTCCATGATTTGCTTCTCAATATATTATACATTCTCAGTATCATTACGTGTGAAATGAGTTGCTGAAAGTATGTACAAAGCTCTAAAACTTAGTCGCACTGAAATGTGGAGTTAGACTGTTGAACAGTTTCTCACCCGTTTTCAGCTCAGGTTTGTATAGGCGGGGAAAAACCCAACCTATCTACGTCACAGCCACATATCTACGTCAGATCACAGACGGTTTATATCACCTGCATTCTGTTACTCAGCTGGTACGACGCAAAGACAAAGTAATTAACACATAAAACACTCAGAGACTGCAGGTAGGTCTGTTTTGATATCTGCAATTGATTTAGCTAGTTGCTGCTGTTGTTGCTAAATTCAATAAATTTGAGGGAGCAGAGCTTCAGCTCCTTCAGGCGACACGCCCCCCCAGTATCAAGCAGAGAAGCCTGCTGATTTTCTCACGATTTCAAAGCCTAATTTAACATACTTGTCGGTGTTGTCATTCGAATTTGGATGAGTAGTCAACAACACATTCTTCTGTGGTGTGATGAACTCAAAACTCCTTTTCTATTCTGCTTTACAGCATCTTGAAGTGACTATGATGACTTCCATCATTATCATCTGGCGTAAAAGTAACCAGCCTTTAGATCGGGCACAGTATGAGCCCGATCCAATTAGCTGATTCTTGTGTTTAACTTGTAACCGCCCCCCTCCCTTCCCACCCTAAGTATCATTCTCTGTCTGTCCCGTTAGTACAGGGCCTCCACCCTGTGGGCCTCCACCCTGTGGGCCTCCACCCTGTGGGCCTCCACCCTGTGGGCCTCCACCCTGTGGGCCTCCACCCTGAGGGCCTCCACCCTGTGGGCCTCCACCCTGTGGGCCTCCACCCTGAGGGCCTCCACCCTGAGGGCCTCCACCCTGTGGGCCTCCACCCTGTGGGCCTCCACCCTGAGGGCCTCCACCCTGTGGGCCTCCACCCTGTGGGCCTCCACCCTGAGGGCCTCCACCCTGAGGGCTGAATCTGAGGCAGTGCCCCCCTGTTCACAGACAACATCTGAAGGACCCCCACCCCCACCACCCCCCTTGATGCCCCAGGATTGACTGTTGCACAAGTGGCCTATTGTGACAGCGTCTGTTAGGGTATTATTCACAGGGGGGGGGGGGGGCGGGGTTAGCAAGTCTAGGGAGCATCAGAAGACTGTGACTTAACCCCCCCAATCCACCACTCACTCACGCACACACATGCACACACACACACTTCTACCCATAATCCCTCTGTTGAGAGTCACTTCCCGTTTCTGAAAGCATGATTGCTTAGACAAAGCAACAGATCGTGTGTGTGTACGTGTGTAGAGGAGTTGGTGTGTGTGCCACATCTAGAGAGAGTTGACGCTTGGTCTTCCAGCAACAGGGGACAAAAGCACTTCAATGTGAGTATTACGAAGCAGAGCATATAATACTGTTAATTTGCTTTGTGCGTGACTACTGGAGTGTGTGTGTGTGTGTGTGTGTGTGCAAGCTTGCATGACTACTTGTGTGTGTTGCGGGGTCTGCGTGCGTCTGGGGGGGAGCAGAGCAGAGGGAACGCCATTCTGGCTTCATAAACATAGAGCATATGGCATCAGGGAGACAACAGTGTGTTGCTGCATTCAACTGATACGTTTTTGAATCAGACTGCAGTCACAATAATTCTTAGAATTTATTTATTTTTGCTTTACAGTGTTTATGTACAGTTACAGTAACACATTTTGCACTGTCTTCGGTTATTGTGCTGTGAATAACACAAAGAGAAATACGGTCTCTCTCTCTCTCTCACACTCCTTTCTGTCTCTGCTTCTCCATAACTCTGTCTCTTACAGTCTCTTCTACCCTCCTCTCCTGTCTGTGCTCTCCATCTCTATCCAATTCTCTCTGTGAGGGATTCGTTAGGTCTGAAGTGAGGCAGATTGATGATTGATCAATGCGTGATCAGCGAGAGAGCTCCTTGGCTGTAAGAGACTTCAGTAAGGTGGAAACATCCAGACTCCATCAAATCTGCATTCCAGTCTGCCTCTATATGTTGGAAACGGGATACGAGGAAGGAATCGAGGTTCCATGCAGAAAACCAGTTTATAACAACAGTGCGTCGTGAAACAGAAATGTTTCTGTCTTTAAATATCATCATGCGTGACGGTGTGTGTGAGAGGTAAAGAGAAGAGCGATGGAAAAGATGAGGGGAAGTGACATTGAAACTAAGGGCAGATAGTGGAAGAACAAGAGAGTACAAGTCAGACCGAGAAAGAGCCAATTGATATGGGACACTGATATCACTGCACTGTGATGCTGCAGCAGGAGGAGGCATGAGAGGCATGGGACTCCTGAGAATAAGAACTGTGCGGCCTCAGTACCGTGTCTTCCAAACACCCCCCTCCCCCCATCCTCCCTCCCTTCCTCCAAGCAGATGGAGAGGTTCTGTAAAACTACAAGTCCCATCTGTTCGATTCCTCCTCTATAAGATGATCCGTCCCACAGTCTGAGACTCAAGCTGCCTCTGTGACTGCGAAGTAAACAGGCTATATTAAGAGAAGTGAGAAGCAGCAGCCATGTGACTATTGCTGTGTGGCTTTCTGTACTAGGACAGGAGAATCGAGAAGTTCTATTTGAGGCCATGTCCGCTTTTAGATGTGTTTGTGTCTCTGTTTTATTTCTCTCTCTGGAGATGGGAGGAGGGGGGGTGTGACAGTGAGGTCACAGTGTGACAGGAAGCAGCGAGGGATGGTTGGGTCTGTCTCCCAGGTTGCTTGTTTATCCGGGCACGTATCTGACAGCCAGAATGGAGCAGTGCTGGGGGCGCGTGGCACGGCAGGCGCGTGGCACGGCAAGCGCGTGGGTCCCCGTCACACTTGTCCATCCCCTTCTCTGTCCTCTTGTCATTGACACGCCCTCTCTTCGTCTCCCTCTGCCTTCCCCATCCTTCCATTTATGTCCTCCACAGAGTGTGACAGAGAAATGAGGGGTCTTAGATCATTTCACGTGCAGATGGACTCTTTAATTACCACACACACGCCCACACTAATTGATGGTTGTATCAGCTTCGCTTTTTTTTATTGTACTTAATGGAAGCATGCTCTCTTTCACGCACACACACACACACACACTGTGTCAGCATTCTGTTTCATCCTGCTAATGGCCCAGCTCGCTTTAACGGAGCTCATATTTCACCCCCCAGTGAGAGCGAGAGAGCCTAGCCAACAGGTCCATTACTGAGAGAGAGAGATAGAGAGAGCAAAGAAAGGAGAAGAGAAAGTGACAGAGAGATACAAAGCAGTAGAGGGAGAGATAGAAGGTGAAACAGATAGAAAGGAGGGGATGGAGAAGATAGAGGTGGCCAAGCGAAGGGAGAGACTGCATAAACAGAGAGTTGGAGAGAGGAAGGGAGAGGGAGGAGAGAGGGGAAGGGAGAGGGAGGAGAGAGGGGAAGGGAGAGGGAGGAGAGAGGAGAGAGGAGAGAGGGGAAGGGAGAGGGAGGAGAGAGGGGAAGGGAGGAGAGAGGGGAAGGGAGAGGGAGGAGAGAGGGGAAGGGAGAGGGAGGAGAGGGGGAAGGTAGAGGGAGGAGAGAGGGGAAGAGAGAGGGAGGAGAGAGGGGAAGGTAGAGGGAGGAGAGAGGGGAAGGGAGAGGGAGGAGAGAGGGGAAGGGAGAGGGAGGAGAGAGGGGAAGGGAGAGGCGGGGATAAGGCTGCAGGCGTACTGCGGCAGCGGAGTGACGTTACAGACGAGAGGAGTGACACACACACACCGTCTCCCAGGCCTGCCAGCCTGCCTGGGTAGAGTAGAGAGAATCACTGTCACACACACACTCACACCAGGATGGACAGGATCCACACATACACCGTGCGCATGGAAAACGTGAGTGTATTTGTGCGTGTCAATCATTAACAGTAATGCTGATTTAAACAGGTGTCTTTCTGTGTGTGTGTGACATTTGAGTGTTGTCTATGTGTATGTAAGAGTGCTTGTGATCAGTTTGGTTAGCTTCTGTGCATGTTTGTGCCATCTGATTGCTGTCTTTTGGGAGTGAGTCCATGTGTCAGTGTGTAAGTGAGTCGTTAAGAGTTGCTGGTAGTTTGTACAGTACATAGAGCTTGAGAGATGAGGCTGGGGTGAGTCTCAGGGGTGTCCTGTAACCAGGGGTGATGCATGTCTGACTTTTTGAAGGGAGGAGATGACTCAGTGCAGCATGCGTAGAGCGGACACAGAGTGTGTGTGATCTCAGCACCAGGTCATCCACATGGCGAAGGTGTGTGTTCCCTGTGAGTCATCTGTGTGTGTGTGCCCAGGCTGTGTCGTGTGCTTGTCCCATACCATTCAGAACTAACTGTAATGAAAAAGCGTAGCGATTGTTTTTCCCTGCGTGCGTTGGTGCGTGTGTGAGACAGTCTGTGACAGTTTCATTCAATTATCTGCTACGTGGGAGGGTTAGGAATCCCACAATGCATTGTTAGAAAAAACATTGATTGACGTGTCTTCCTGTCAAAGATGCGAGAACTGATATCACTGAACAATGTCACTTCGAAAGTGAGTCACCAGAAGATCTGCTCCTCCAATTGGCTCAAAACCTTGACCCTGTTTGTCACAGCTTCCTGTCTCTGGGAAAACCGCAGAGCCCTCGGCCAATCGCGGGGCAGCGGTGAGGATGCAACAGTGATCCAGGAAAAAACACAGCATTGTTCCTCGGACACCGGCTGACTAGGACCTGGCTCTCACGCGCTTATCACGGCTCGGCCCGCTTAACAGAACCCTCGAAGGACACACACGCAGGTAGGTCGCTCCTTTGGGACTGGGCCACCTAGGGCTTGTTCTAGATTCTCAGGACTTATCACCAGTATGTCATCAAGTTTTGAAGTAGCGTTTTCAAAAGAGTAAGATGTAGTGTGGGCTGTCAGTGTCTTGCGACCTAGCGTGTGTTACCATTACGTTACCATGAGGATCAGCTGCTTTCTGCTTCTCGCCTGCTTGGTGCAGGCGGCTGTTGATGCTGTTGTGTGTGGTTAGTGTGTCTGCTGTTTGTTTACTTGTACAGCCTTTAGGCTGAGGCTGCTCTTGGCTCCGGAACATTGATCTGGGGGATCAATGTGAGCACAGAGAGAGCGCTGGGAGAACACACACACAGACACACACACACATACACAGCAGACACACATAGCACACACACACATAGCACACACACACCTAGCACACACACACACATAGCACACACACACACATAGCACACACACGATTCAGACACACAGTCACACGAGTCTCCTCGAGCAGCAGTAACAGCCTTCATGTAAAATAGGCTCACCTCCAGTGGGCATTGATTGCTTTCGTGCTGAGTCACCGGGCTTCTCTCTCTCTCTGTGTGTGTGTGTGTGTGTGTGATTAGACTAAATCCAGTTAGACTGGGTGGGACACGGGACAGGCGAGGAAAGGGGGATGACTACTTAAGTGGTATAATATGATTAAAAGGTGACAGATTTAACTCTCCTCGTCTCTCCCCTGCTGTCTCTCTTACCTCAACACTGTTTACACTTTACCTTGTCTGTATTCCAAACCCCAGACAAAGACACCGTGGTCAAATCTAACTTTAGGGCTGAAGTGTACTGCAACAGAATTGTATTTTTTTGGCACATTTAAAAGGTTACAGTGTATACTCCACCACATGACTAACACTATCGCTGTGCGCGGGGAATTACACGTGATGAGAGGGAGCAGTAAAGATGAGGTTTGCTGGTGGTGCTGTGTAACACTTTGGCCACTAGATGGCAGAACATAACAGACCAAAAAAGTGACATTGATACACAAGACGATAATATGGTTAGTTCCTGTAAAACAGACAAAAGCAATGCATGTCTACGATAGCCTGGCTTTGAAGATGAACTGAGGTCACAAGCCTGACTTGACGATACTTAGAGCTAATACACAAACACAGTACTTCCATTGAATTAGCCTACTGCTGGTCTTTAGAAGTGAGCTAGCATGCATAACACAACAGCCTCAACTAGAATTTTGAAAGATGCAGAGAAAAAAAACAAACGCACGCACGCACACACAGACAGACACACAAACCCACCATCTGAGCCTCCATGTGTTTGTGTCTATTTGCCTGGGGTTGAATCAGGACTCTGGCATTCCCACTGGGAATAGAGCATTTCCATACAGATAGACTGCGGCACCACACCACACCTGTGTTCCTGGGAACTCAAGCAGGAATTCTAGCAGACAGACTGGAATTCTGATGCTTATTAGTGGCGTCTGCACAGAGGTCTTCCCTAGGGACGAGAAGAGAGAGAGAGGACGGAGGAGGGGAACGGGAGGGAGAGGGTCAGGGAGGCTAGGGGAGAGAGATGGAGGACAGGAGGATAGATAATGATGAATGTCCACGTCCTTCTGATTGTAGTAATGTTGTAACTGATGACTCACTGGTGTGTGTGTGTTGTGTGATGTTGCATCTCCTCCTCTAAGCATGACGAAGCACAAGGACCTACAGTAGAGACCTCCTCTGCAGAATTAAAGACGAGTGTCAATCTGTGTGTGTCTCTGTGTGTGTCTCAGTGGGTGACTCTGTGTGTGTCTCTGTGTGTGACTCTGTGTGTGTCTCTGTGTGTGTCTCTGTGTGTGTCTCTGTGTGTGACTCTGTGGGTGACTCTGTGTGTGAGGGTCTGTGACCTTGCTCTCTACTCAACCATCACGGCCACTGAGAGAATCCAACATACAGTTTATACTAAGATAAAGCCGTGCTTTACTGAAGACAGCTTTTCAAGAAGACTCCTTTCACAAAAGTACACTTTCGGACAGGGGAAAGAGGATGGTGGGTTAAAGCCATGACTCTGTTGACAGCTGCAACAGCTGTTCACCAGCTCTGGTTGATCAGCCCATGTTCAACAACACATACAACAACATGTTTATGGCCTTCAAATACTTGCGGGTGAAAATATACTTGCGGTTCCGATTATTTTAAACAGCCTGGTGTTTTACAACCGTGAAATCTGAAAGGATACAGTACAACAGATGTTGCAATTAGGGCCTGCGTATAGAAGTATGTTTATCCTGAGTGTTGGATACGCTGGAGATTATATGCATCTGCCGTTTTGGCCATACTGAACAAGGTTATGGTTTACAAAAGACAACTTGGTTTAGTGCGTGTTTACATATACATGAGTGTGTCCTTATGCAATTCGGATGTAACCAACGTCTCGCTATAGAGTTGCCGATAATGCTGCAGCTGTGTGTAGAGAAACGGTTTAAACGGCTTTTGTGAGGTGGTCTAGAGGTCAGTAGTGAATGTAGGCCTACGTCTTCAGTCATCACAGTCATCCCTCTCTCAAGCGAATCTTTCCTCTCTCAGCTGCAGAGGACCACGAGGCAGTCCCAAATTACACGATATTACATTAAAATTGAATCTCATAGGCCTAGATAACGGCTGGCGGGGACAGTCTCACAATGTCAGACTACTGAAGGTACAGAAGGCGAATTTCTGCTGTCTGTAAACCATCGTGTGGGGAACAAGAACTAGAACAGGTAAAGCAGAAAAATGCTGCGACACAGATCTGCGTCACATTTAGCTTACCTATTTGTTCTACTGCCGTGGTTGGATGGTTAGCAAGAAGGCGGCTATGGATGATGCACACCAGTTGCAGTGAAATAGGCCATTGACAAGAGCGTAGAAAAGGTATAAATGTGTGGACATAAGTTACGTTTATTTACCACAACTTGGCTTGAGGTTTCAACAAGTGGTCTTTGGATATGTGCAGATATATTTATCGAAATCTATGAAAGCTATCGCTACACTGTAGCTACCGTAGGAAACGGTCACGCTATTGGTTGACAGTCTGGGTCAAGGGTTTGTGGGGCTGTTCATGTTCAAGTCTTTTCATTGTGTTTTCGTAATTTGTTCAAGTCATAATCATTGTTGTATTTTATACTACGGGTTGTAAGTCGCTGATTGTCTAGGGCAGTGTTTGGGATTTTTTTGGCGACGTCACCATGACCTAGCCTGGTCCTAACCAGACTCTGGTACATTGCATTTGTACAGAGTCTGGCCTCGCTCCATTGACAAGCGTTGACTTCCTTGTAGGCGGGTACTCTGTTGAAGTTTAAAACTATTGGATCTGCCCAGAGCCACTCTTATCTGCCATAACCAATCGCTAGCGTTCGCCTTAGCCAATTCCTTCACCACTACTGTAACAGAGCTAGCTGCCGTAGCTGGAAAATCAAACTGTTCCCGAAACCCGTGGGGAGGAGGGCCACAACATCATGGCCACCAACAAAACTCAGCAAAACGTGTTCTTGCTCCGGCTTTAGCTGTTGGATATTCGGCAGCGTTTCCATAACGGACCGAATGGCTTTGCTCGCATCTTTCTCCGCCGCCATTACGGAACTACAACACAAACTAGCGCACGACATCAACGTCATCGTTCTCAGCCACTCCCTCTGTTCGCTGATTCGCCGGTAGAAAATCAACCTGAAAAATCTGACTTACGTACCCCATGGCCAGACCTATGTACAGAAGCAAAAGTTACAGAGGGGAATCAGGGGATACACATTATATCAGGCCGTTTTTTTTTCAGCTGATATCATTTGTACCCCCTCCCCTAACATGCAAAGAGTCTGTCAATGAACACAGAAGTTACAGAGGAGATACACATTATATCCGTTTTTTCACCCGATATAATGTGTATCCCCTCTGTAACTTCTGTGTTCATTGACAGACCAACTCTGATACCAACGTTCAATACTGAATACCAAGATCAATACTGATACCAACGTTGGTATCGATACTATCAATACTTTAGATCGATCCGCCCACCCCTAGTACCATTTCTAGCTTTTGCATTGTCAAGTTCATAATTAGCACTTCTGAGGTCGTGCGGTGTATGGGACACAGGTTTGCCATGGGGCATTGCTGTCTCTTCAGAAAGGCAGCGTCGATAAAGACGAGAGTCATTTGACGCTGGCTTTGACAATAGTGGGTTGGATACTTTGGTATGAATCCTTTTGAACTCGAGTCAATATTGCTAGGTTTGCAAAGTTTAAACCTTTAAATGCTTCACACCAGTTCATCGCAACTTGACATTGTTTTGTGGTGCTTCTGTACGTGACAGTGAGAAAAATGTAAACGCAGAACATTGAAATATATTGATAACAGGCAGTTCACTGTAGACGTTGCGTTGATTTTCCCCGAGGGGTGTGTGGAGCGCAAGTTTCCAACTCCTAACTGGCAAATCACGTTACACGGAAATCCCACGGCTTTCTGAAAATAAGACGATCTCGTGCTGTACCATGACTCAATTCATTGGATGTCCTAGACCACGGCCCTCACATGCCATTTCTTATCCACCCAAATACCATGGGCAAGTCCCATGCCATGCTTTTTAAAACGGTCCATAATTCTTAGTCATTATCTTATGCACATGTTGCAATGTCAGCAACGTCTTAATAACTTGCTCCAACCTATCTCTTTCTGTGTCTTCCCCCCTTCTCTCTTTTAGAACCAGTGGTAGTTATCCAGACCAGTGATGAGTGTAAATGTGAAGTCCCCCCCTCGGGCGGCTCCCTCTTCAGGGATCCCCCTCCCTCGGAGCCTGCTCCCTTCCTCTCCCAAAGGAGACTCTCGCCTTCAGACCAGCAGCCTCCCTCGACCCTCCACACACAAATCTAAACAACTCACACCCACACAGACACCCACACACTCTCCCAAACTGTCCGCAAGGAACACCGGCATCCCAGGGCCCTCCTCCAAGGATCTTCTCAGGGATGCCACCCTGAGGAACAAGCTCCTGCAGCAGGCAGCTCTACCCGTTCCCCAGGCCTCACGCTCGGCCTACAGCAGTCCCCTGACTCAGCGCAGGGAGCCTCCGCGCTCCAGAGACACACTGGACTTGGGGAAAGTCACACACACCTCAGCACACGTAGCCACATTCCTCCCATCGTACACACCCCCACACACAAGCACACACACTCCCCAGAACAGTAACCAGAACAGATATACCTGTGCTAACAGGAACCAGCAATGGGGAGACAGCAACCTCAGTCCCCAGTTCCTGCCAAGGAGAAGGGAAAATTACAATACCCACACCCAGGAGGAAGGAGGGAGCCCAGGGGACAGAGGGGATGATGAGGACCCTCCTGAGCCAGTCCTTGTGGAAGACCGGTCATCTAGATTCAGCAATGACAACCTGCGGCCTCCTCCTCCTCTTACCTTGACCCCTGACCCCTCCTTCAGGGGTCGAAGTGGCTCCAGTAGCCAATCGGATGAGGAGATGGGAACCCCAGAGGACCTGAGTCCTGTCGTGTCTCCGACCCAGATCACTCCTCAACCTATCACCTTGGCCCAAGCTCCCTGCCAGCAGAGAGAGACCCCGCCCACAGACACACAGACACCCAGAGTCAACATGGCCACTGTGGCTCCCTTCAGATACAGGTGAGCTTTAACGACTGTCTCTCTGCCGCTATCCCTCTCTCTCTCGTTGTCCTCATACACACACACACAGGCACTAACCTTTCTGCTCTTTTTAATTCCCCCCATCTCAGCCCTCCTCTCTATCTATGGATCCCTACATTTCTCCCCGTCTCACCCGGGTTGCAGACATGAGACCAGTCACACAGATCCTTTAGGACATCTCAGATCTATACTTCAGCATTGTATACACACACATGGGAGCACTCACACACACACACACACACACATATACTTGTGCTTTTTGGAGCAGAGCTGATTGTTATAAGTGTTCACTGGTTAGCCTGCAGGCCCTCTTCAGAAAGGAATGTTACTTCCACCCCCGTCTTTACAATTTTCTCTGGTTTTCTTTAAACAATAGTCAAGTAATACTAGTGTAATAGTAACAAACCATAATCTCAAGTAACAAACCCAATTTCATGGCACGTTGTGAATTTGAAATGGAGTGTTTCAGATCAACAATGGAATCATTGACTTCAAAGCACTATTGTGCAGCATATCTAAATTGAGAATCAAATCCATTTGTACCGAGTCACAGAGAAACCTCTGTCATGATCTGTAGAGTCTGATTTGCAAATGAACGAAATGGAAACTGTTCAGTCACTGAGTGTGTTGAGGAGGGTGAGCGGTCCCGGTGACGTGACGGTGAACGCTGTTCTCGCAGGCTGCAGGTTCAGGAAAGAGATGTCTCAGTGGAGGAGCTGAGCGACTGTTCCTCTGGATCCATCGAAGTCTGCTGCGAAGACCTAACGCTCGGTGAGTACACACACACACACGCACACACACACGCATGCACGCGCACTCATAAACTCACACGCGTGCACGCAGATAGGATATGCCTCAGGTTTCAGAAATAAGATGAATAGACTCGGAATTGACAATAAGGACATGCTTCACTCACTTACCTCCAAGCTAAGAGTCAGACCCACCATGTGAATGAAGCTAGCATTCAGTGTCGGTCACGTTTGGAGTGTGCTGGCCTAATTCCCTGTGTGTGTGTGTGTGTCTGCCCGTGGCTCTGCTGACTATACAAGTCTTTGGATGGAGAGATGGAGGAGGAGGAGAGGTGAATACATGGATGGATGGATGGAGAAAGAGAGGGCTTTGGGTGTTGAGATGGAAGGACATAAAGGAGGATATGGGTCAGAGAAAGACTATATTTTCCCCTGCAAGGCTATCAGGCACATGCTCACTCATGGAAATGTTTGAACTGAGACAGGAGCTGTCAGATTCTCTCTCTCTTTGTCTCTATCTCTCTTCCTCCCTCCTTCCTTCTCTCCTCGTCCTCATTAACCTGAAACACATGATCCTGCCATCCCTCCAGAATTATGGTTCCATCCAGACCCCCAGCTCTGTGCTTTGATGTGGATTATATTATGGGGCAGTGAGGGTAAAGAAAAGTACGACTTTAATATCCATGAAATCATTCCGTTTGATGTGGACTTAATGAGGGGACATCAATATTTATAACAATTATACTTTTGATTTTAGCTCTGTTCTAGGACACTTAAGAGACCTTTAACTCCCCCGTACATACCTCTTGTGGACCCATGTGACCTCTGCTACCCCCCCCCCCCCCCATCCTTTTCTATAGCCTTGACAGGCTATGAACTAGAAGGACATTTTACTAACTGATTTGTCAGACCTGACTTACAGTAGCAGTAGTTTCCATTTTTACATGTTTTATAGTTTCACATCTGGGAGGACCAAACGTTTCCTCCCCTGTCAAACCATTTCCTCTGAGTCGTCTGTTCAGTGTCCTGAGATGAATCTGTTTCATATTATGGAGGAGGGGGGTGATTGATGACAGGTTGTACTGTATTTTGAGAGATCAGGATACAGGTCATTAATACAGTTTTACTCATCTTTGGGTTTATGAGACTCACCCCCTGCTATTTTCCATGGACAAACCTGGCAACCCAGGTGATTTGTATGTTCTTCATATCCTGAGTTGGTGGCGTCCCAATGCAGTATACCACTGCTGACAAACCACCAGGAAATACATGTGTATATCCAGTGTTTGCTGGAGGTATGGCAATCAGTGTGGGGTCGGAGAAGGGAAGGGAAAGGAGCAGAGTGTTTTAGGTACAGAAGGAACCTGCAGGAACTCAGGGTTGGAGTTTGGATGTGTGAGTTTTTCGGCCCGGAAGAGGCGGTCCTTGACGAGTGTTGGAGAGCAGAAAGACCCTCCCGGCAGGGTCCCACGATGCTGCCTGGACAGGCAGGGGAGGCTGAAGCTGTAATAACTATCATTTACACATGAGAGGGAGGAAAGAGAGTGGGAGAGAGGGGAAAGAATGAACAAGGGGATGTCAGTGGGGTGAGGGTTCAAGTTTATCTGAGACAGGCAGGCAGACAGGCAGGCAGGCAGACAGGCATTCAGGCAGACAAAGGCACAACATTACAAACCCAGTTTGTCGTGGTCAGACTGGCAGTGATAGGTTTATTGGCGGTTAAACCCATAGATTTTCCAGGACATTTAATATTGAGCGTTTCTGGCGGCATCAGACAATTAGTGAACTCCTCAGAGACCAGCTCCCCCTCTCCACCAGCAATCTGTCACCCCACCCTGCACCAACTGCCTCAACCTCTTTACAACCTAAACCCTCTTCCACCCTCCACCTCCACCCCTTAACCCTGGCAAGGCTGTACAATATCAGTTAGACCTGTTATAGGATATAGATTTGATAGTGATGACTACAGCTGCTATTTAAAATTCTGGTAGAACTTCAGTAAGAGTCTCAGTAGTGTCTGTCAAGAGGTTACTTATTCATTATCATGACAGCAACGAAGAGAATTACCCAGCGGCTAAAGCACAACAGCTTGATTATAAACATATGTTGAGAGATTATGAATAGTAGATATCTATCTTTAATATGGTTCAGTTTCAATCTGACCATCTTTCCGTCGGATTGATTTCATATTACCGTCAAACCTTTAGATGTATTGGTTGCTATCAAGATGTGAAGTTTATTTTGGCAAATATGACAAAGTGCTTCTCAACAACATTGCCTACACCATCTTTAATATAATTCCACCATATGTTCTTTCAATTACCCCAATGCCCCCCTGACCTTGAGATTTCCGAGATGTTTTTCTTGTCTGTGTGTGTGCCCGTGTGTGTGTGTGTGTGACAGTAAACAGATGTGGCTTTGAGAGTTAGTTGTGTGATTCGATCTCTGGATCATTTTTCTTTTGCTGTCTGAGGAGTGTCTGAGTGTCCCTGTGGAGCTCCCACACAGTCTGTCAGCTGTCACACACACACGCACGCACACACACACACACACACACACACACACACACACACACACACACACACACACACATGCACGCATGCACACATGGTCACACACAAGTTGCATGATATACATTTTTCCATTCCAACACACAAATAAATACACACAAATGTACACACAAACTGAGCGTCTGGGATTTATAGCTCATGGTCTGAGAACTGCATTTTCAGCGATATGAGGTAAAACCTCTCCTTCCTGTATTGTTCCTTAGCCAACAGAGAACCTCCCCCTCTCTCTCTCTCTCTCTCTCTCTCTCTCTCTCTCTCTCTCTCTCTCTCTCTCTCTCTCTCTCTCTCTCTCTCTCTCTCTCTCTCTCTCTCTCTCTCTCTCTCTCTCTCTCTCTCTCACACACACACACACTCTATATCTTCTTCCTCTATAACTAATCGACAACCCATACTACAGTTGGCTTAGAAAGACTAATTCAATCAGGACACTGTTCAAGACCATATAAATGAAAAGCACATTTCTGAAAGAAGACAGAACTGACTTCAGCTGCATGAATGTGTGTGTGTGCTTGTATGTGTGTGTGTGCTTGTATGTGTGTGTGTGGGTGTGGCCTTGTTTGCGTTTTAGTAATAGAGTTACTGGCCCAGTAGAAAGCTCTAGATCTTAGTGGTCAGATAATGGCCAAAATGCAGGTGGAGAACTTGAGCCAGCAGAACGCAGGAGAGAGCACTCTCTCTCTCTCTCTCTCTCTCTCTCTCTCTCTCTCTCTCTCTCTCTCTCTCTCTCTCTCTCTCTCTCTCTCTCTCTCTCAATGCAATTAGTTTAATGTCTGTGTATGGTTAAATAAGCGAATTACGTTGCATGTACTGTATTCAAGCCATTCTATATATTACTGCAACACTCTTTTTAAAATATTGAATCAATTGAATTGACAGTATTTTGGTTCCACTGATGGTTTTATCTATTCATGTCTAGTCTATAGGAGGGACATTATCCAGTTTATTGAATATTTCCATCCGTTTATTTATGTGGTCCGTACAGTTGAGTACGGACCCCCGCCCTCACACACACATAAACACACACAAACATACTCCTACCCGCTCCATATCGACCACAGCCCATAATAATCCTCTCGCTCCAATCTCACAAGGGGGGGTTATATGCTGAGTGGGCAGAGCTGACTGGTGTATGGACAGCAGTGCGGTTAGATGATCAGAGCAGAGCAGGTGAGCGTGCACCTCCTGAGCGTGTGGGTGGAAGTCATAGGGAAGTCAACACAGTTCAGCTCTGAGCCAGACCTCTCAACCAACCCTGAGCCTGTGCTGTCAGGTCCTGTCAGGCTAGGTTGCCAGTGGGCCGGTGAGGTGACCCAGTCCAGTGACTGTCAGGAGGTCTCGCTGGGATCGTAATGGAGGCACCCTGTCATAACATTACACTGACACCACGTCATTTTCCGTCTATCCCTATCCCTGTCTCTCTGTCTTTCTCTCTCACTCACAGACACACACACACACACATGCACACACCACATGTGCGCTAGCATGTACACACACACACCACACACACCGGACATCTAGCCTAGATACTGCAAGACATTGCTTGGTCGTCCACTCCTAACCCCATATCTCTTTCTCTCTATCGCTCCTGAGGGCTCTACCCTGCAGGGCGACTACATAATGGCTGCACATATTAGCCGGTGAGAGGATGGAGGGATGGAGGGAGGAAGGAGAAAGGAGAAAGGAGTGGGAGGATAGGGGGAGCGGGCATACGTGAGAACTGGGCCTGACCTCTGTGATGAAACTCCAGGAAACTGAATGATGGGCCCAGTCATGTGTGCACCGCCTCTGTGTCAGGCCACACACACACACACAAACAATATAGCGACCGGTAATCAACCAGTCAGTTAAATGACCCATGCCGTGCCTTACCCCACATACACACAAAAAAAACACACAATCAGGACACAACACACGCTAAGGACAACACACTAAGGAAAGAAGTGGCCATTATCAAAGTACATGCTTTGACACAACGCTGAACGGACTAACAAGAAATTGTTCCTTTCTAACACACACCTTCACATGCGCGCACACACACACGCAGAGAGAGCGCCCATATGACTAACATCACTTGCTGAGGCACACACGCCATGCTGTAACCAGGCAACCAGGCTCTGCAGCACAGCATTGTGGGATACCCCTGGGAGGTGTGCTGAGAATGTCAACACTGAGGCGGGCAGGGAGTGTCTACAAAGACCAGGACAGGGTATAAAACAGGATATCCTCAACTAAACTCATAGTGTTGTTTTTGGCTAGCAGATATGTGTGTCATAGCTTATACTGGATATCATACACTGGATATTATTCTTCAATGTACACACACACACACACAGAATACCCAAACAGATACCATAAAGTGCAAGGTTGTGATTCTTATTTTAATGAGCTTTGAGGGGCATCAGGATGTGTGACTCATGAGTGTCTGAGAGCAGAGTCACACTCTGACAGAATGGGGTTTTGTTGGCTAAAGATTTGTCACTTCAGAGTCAGGCGCTTGTTTGGCAGATTCATTGTTCTCACTGGGATGCTCTCAGTCAGCATGGCATGTATGTAGGGGGACTGTTCAACAGACCCATATGACTCACACTGTATCCACACAAGCTAGGACGCATGCACTGGTGACACACAAACACACACTTCAACATGATATATATATATTAACAGGATATATCCAACTAAACTCATATTATTGTTTTTGTCTGGCGGTTGTGTGTCATAGGCATAGCCTACAGCTAGCGTTATCCTCGGTGTGTCACAGTCTAGGATATTGTCCTGGGTGTCCGGTGAGTCTGTGAGTGAGCCTAGCGCTAGCGGATGTAGGCTAACAACAGTAACACACAAAGCCGGACCTGGGACAGGATATCCTCTCTCTGTTTGACCGGCTTCCTGTCTTTCCTCAGGTCACGTCTAGAGATCCTCACCCCTCTTCCTCACCACTCTTCCTCACCCCTCTCTTCCTGATCCCTCTTCACAGTCTTCCACAGTCACAACGTCAATTGGCACGGCCGGGAATCGGACTGGCAACCTTCAGATTACTAGCCCGATTCCCTAACCGCTCACCCACTTGACTCCCAACCCTTCCCAACCCTTCCACTCTCCCTCACCTCGGCCACTGCCCTTCACCCCCACCCCCACCCCCCTACACACACACACACACACACACACACACACACACACACACACACACACACACACACACACACACACACACAACAGTAAAGAGGGCAGGGGAGAGAAATAATAACAAGATAGAGAAATATGCACCAACTGAGAAATGAAAAGTGAGAGGGAGGAGAGGGAGAAGAAAGAGGGAGTAGGAGAGTGGGTGAGAGAGAGATAGAGTGAGAGAACAGCCCATCTGTGTTAAAGAACTGGAAGTTTTCCTTATGTGATGAGTTATGATCGGAATTAGTCACATTCACAGCTACATAACTTCTGTCTCCCCCTCTCCTTTTTCCTCCTCCTCTCTCTCCCTCTTTCCCATATCCTTTGCTCTCCTCCTTTTTCCATTTCTCCCCATTCCTCTATCCTCCTTTGACCCCTTCCTGTTTCTCATTTTCTCTCTCTCTCTCGGTCTGTGCTTCTCTCATCCTACACTGTCCATTCCCTCTCGCTGTCCGACCCCCCCCCCCCCCCCCCACGCTGCCCCCTCCTCCCCACCCTGCTGATGTCCTTCAATGTGTCTCAGTCTCTGTCTGCCCCTTCAGCTGACTCATGACGTCTGTGACAGCAGGAGCTGTTTGGAACACACACACACCCTCCTCCATAGCTCAAGCTTTCACATAAGTTATTTGTGAGGCTGGAGGGTGAAATCTTTACCAAAGATGGCCAAGTTGTTGAAGGTTGTAACCCAGGTTGTTGAGGGTTGTAACCCAGGTTGTTGAAGGTTGTAACCCAGGTTGTTGAGGGTTGTAACCCAGGTTGTTGAAGGTTGTAACCCAGGTTGTTGAGGGTTGTTACCCAGGTTGTTGAGGGTTGTAACCCAGGTTGTTGAGGGTTGTTACCCAGGTTGTTGAGGGTTGTAACCCAGGTTGTTGAGGGTTGTAACCCAGGTTGTTGAGGGTTGTAACCCAGGTTGTTGAGGGTTGTTACCCAGGTTGTTGAAGGTTGTTACCCAGGTTGTTGTCGAGGTTGTAGTCCAGGTTGTTGAGGGTTGTAGCTCAGGCTGTAGTCCTGGTCGTAGCTCAGGTTGTAGCCTGGCCTGCTGGGTGAGTGGGTCACTCTTTAGCAGGGTGATGAATGTGGAGTCTAACCCTAAACCTAATGCTGCATGTGCTGTTGGCTGTCTTCACACTCCAGCCTGTGTACCTGCTGGGGCTCCCTCATCATGGCTGCTCTGATCTCAGTCCAGACCTGCGGTCCACCACCACTGACTGACGCACTCGTGTGTGTGTGCGCGGTTGTGTGTGTGTGTATTTGTGTTGACCTGTGATTATCTCTGTCACTGTGTGTGTGTGTAAAGGTGCCTGTGTGTGAGGGCTGTGAGTGCAGCTAAGGGTAAGTGTGTGTGTATGTGTGTGTGTGAATGTCTGACATATATTTAAGTCTGACTGTGGAGCCACAGTGACGAGTGCGAGGACAATCAAGCAGCTGTTTACTGCTAACGGCTCTGAGACAGCCCTCCCACCTGAGTGTCTGAGTGTGTGTCGGTCTGAGCACGTATGTTTTTAATGAGTGCATGTTTGTGTGTATGTGTACTGTATGTTTACGTGTGTGTGTGTGCGCGCTGTATGTATATGTGTCTGTGTGTGTGTGTGTGTGCGTGCGTATTTATTTGTGTGTGCATGTAGATGTTTGCGTGCTTCTGTGCCTACACACAGGCCAGGCCTTGTACACTACCTCACTAGTGAATGACCTTAATGCCTCATCAGGGAGGAATAGAGACTGAAGCAGTGGCTCCTACTGCCTGTATAGCCCCCCTGCTGCCCTTCTCCTGCCCCTCTACTGCCCCAGAGAGCCCCTACAACTGTCACCAGAGCACTGTGTGTGTGTGTGTGTGTGTGTGTGTGAATGAAAGGGACCTGAACATTGGGCCATTATTAAAGCAACTTCAACTAATAAATAGTTTTAGCTTGGAAACATTAAACCAAGCACAGCATAAGTTACACCCGGTGCTCCTGTGTTTCTTACCGTGCCACACACACACACACTCACGCACACACACACACTGCCGCTGAGCGTTTTAGAGGGAAGACGGCGCCAGTTTGGTGGACTGGTTAAAGACACACCTTTATTTTTCCTTTTTCTAAAGTATGGCTTTAATATTTGCTGAGGAATGCAAGCGAACAGGGCATCGTTTGTTTAATCTGGAACCTTCTTAACTGATTTATGCAAATATAACAGCAACTGGATGGCGAGTGCCAAATGGAGCGTTGGTGTTTTGAATACTGGTTTTAACAGTCGCAGGCTTGGAGAGCAGCTGAACACAGCTGTAAGTTCTGTGTCTGTGTGGAGGACAGGGCCGGTGTAAGTGCTGTGTCTGTGTGGAGGACAGGGCCGGTGTAAGTGCTGTGTCTGTGTGGAGGACAGGGCCGGTGTAAGTGCTGTGTCTGTGTGGAGGACAAGGCCGGTGTAAGTGCTGTGTCTGTGTGGAGGACAGGGCCGGTGTAAGTGCTGTGTCTGTGTGGAGGACAGGGCCGGTCTAAGTGCTGTGTCTGTGTGGAGGACAGGGCCGGTGTAAGTGCTGTGTCTGTGTGGAGGACAGGGCCGGTGTAAGTGCTGTGTCTGTGTGGAGGACAGGGCCGGTGTAAGTGCTGTGTCTGTGTGGAGGACAGGGCCGGTGTAAGTGCTGTGTCTGTGTGGAGGACAGGGCCGGTGTAAGTGCTGTGTCTGTGTGGAGGACAGGGCCGGTGTAAGTGCTGTGTCTGTGTGGAGGACAGGGCCGGTGTAAGTGCTGTGTCTGTGTGGAGGACAGGGCCGGTGTAAGTGCTGTGTCTCTAATGTCAGAGCCCTGAGCGTATAGATAAACACACTCGAAAGCGCAGAGAGACACATGTATGCGCGCTCCCGTTAAAATGCTTATTGATCAGACTACAGTCAACAGAGGACGGTCTGTGACTGTGAAAGTTGATGTTTTCTGCCATGTCATCGTGTTTGTGTTCTAATGGAGATAAGTATAATGAGTCCTAATGCATCTTTCTGACTCAATGCACACGTGCACTCACGCACACACTAACAGGCTCTCTAGTGATGTTATCACTTCACTACGTTTACCTAATGCATCTTTCTCTCTCTCTTTCCTTTCTCTCTTCCTTCCCTTTTCTCTCTCTCTCTCTCTGTCTCTTTGTCTCTCTCTCTTTCTCTTTCTCAACATGTTGCATGCATTTATGAGAGATGGAGGAGGTCCAAGGATGGAGGGAGGGGCATGGAGCGAGAGGGGCAGACAAAGGAGGAGAGGGAGACGAGACGAGCGTGATGGGAAAGGGAGACAAGGGAGAAGGAGAGTCTGGAGCACAACAGCGGAGGAATATCGGGGACAGCGAGGAGGAAGAGAGGGAGGGAGGGCGAGGAGGAGAGAGAGAGAGAGAGAGAGAGAGAGAGAGAGAGAGAGAGAGAGAGAGAGAGAGAGAGAGAGAGAGAGAGAGAGAGAGAGAGAGAGAGAGAGATGTGCAGGAACGTTTGGTGACATGGGGGAACGTGCCTGAGATAGCTCGAGTTGGACAGAGCCCCGGCATCTCTGGCTCCTTGTCTGATCAATCTGACACACACTCTCACATACATGCCCATAGAGACAGAGGGACACACACTCTCACACACCGCACAGATATGCGTGCACTCCAGCACACTCAAACACAAGCCTAGAGGTTTGTTTTACTGTCCTAGTGAGGACCGACAATTTACCCCAGTTCAAAATCGTGTCTCTAAACATAACCTTAACCCTTCACATAATTCTAACACTAATGATAACCCTTGTTCTAAACCCCCCAAGAAATGACACTCGACATTGTTGGCCCAATTTTCTATTGGCCAAAGAAAATGTCCCCACAATATCAATTTGTTCTTAGTTTACTATCCTTATGAGGAATTCTGGTCCCCACAAGGCTAGTAAAACAAGACCACAAACTCTCCCATAGATTTGCATGTACTCCCGCACTCGCACACAAACACACACACCCTGCTGCACACCCCACTCCATGTTGGCTCTTTCCTCCAAGGTAGCTTGAGGGGATAGCACATAAGATTGTGATGAATCTATAGGCAGCTTCATGACATGCTCATCTGTCATTACTAAAAGAGGCATAAGCAGGGGGAGGGGAAGACAGAGAGAGGCAGATATGGATAGAGATGAAGGGAGAGGTCATATGATGTTAGTGGAGCGTGGTGATTGGCTGTTGAGGTTTGGGTCTGTTTCCCTCTAATTAAGGTATAATTGGTGATCCAGTACATTGTATGGTGTGTGTGTGATTGTGTGTGTATTGCTCCAGGCTGATCTATTAGTCACAGCCATGACCCAATCTAAAGTCTAATAGTGATACCACACAACATAAAAGTGAATGGGTGAATAAGGAGTCATTGAATGGATGAATGTGTGTGAAATTTAGATAACTAACAGGGCTTCTCTGACTCACACACACACACACACACAAAGTGTGTATCTGAATCACTAAACCCCGTCACCCCTTTCTCTCCATGCTGAGCATATGAATGAAAGAGTAGGAGGAGAAAGAGAGAGACAGAATAAGAACAAAGGGATCAACAGTGTCAGGAAGAGGAAGAGAAAGGAAAGGGAAAGAAAGAGAGAGAATCTTCGAGAGGATGAGAAAGGAGAAGTTAATGTAGCATGGAGAGGAGAAACAGTTCCGTTTGTTGAATAGGCTGGTCATTTATCTACAGCCCCTTACACTTCACACTCGCTGGAGGAGAGCACGGCAGCGTCTGTGGGCTGGGCGTGTGTCTGTGTGTGTGTGTGTGTGTGTGAGAGAGAGAGACAGAGAGAGAGAGAGAGAGAGAGAGAGAGAGAGAGAGAGAGAGAGAGAGAGAGAGATGGAAAAATAGAGGGAGGATGGGCGGGTAAATCAGCCAGTGGGAGGAGAGAGAGGGGAACAGGCAAGGAGGGAGAGAGGGAGGGAGGGAAGGATACAGCGAGAAGCAGGGAGGGTGAATGAGCCGGCGGGGGAAGAGAGAGGGAGAGGTAGAGGGAGGGGGAGGAGAGAGAGAGAGAGAGAGAGGGGTGGAGGGAGTGTTGCCGCTGCGTCTGTTTCTCTTGTCATTCGGCTTCTGCTCGCCGTGCAGGCTGGAGGGACCCTCGCAGAGAGAGAGAGAGAGAGAGACAGAGAGAGAGAGGCTGGTCAGTGTAGTGAGGCAGCGCGAGCTGGATTGTGAGGGGACAGAGGGAGGCTGAAGACTGGATATTAACCTCTAGGACAGATCTCCTTCTAGACATGGATTAACACTGAGAGAGGGACAACTACTCTACTGACCCAGCACTGCCGCCTGTCCCTCCAGAGAGCCTGGATAGAAGGATCGCAGGATCTTCTTTCCATCCATTTCTTCTGTGTGTGTGTGAGTGTGTGTCACTGATGCTGTTGCCTGCTTCCCTGCAGGCGGGATGCTGGGGGATAATGTGGCGGCTAACGTTAGCATGAGTGCTAAGACCAGAGAGCTCGACTCCCAGAGCCAGGAGCCCCCGGCCAGGCAAATCATGACTTCCAGGAAGGGCCCCGCTAAGCCCTCCTCGTTACCCCAGGGGCCCTCACGACCCTCTGGCCCTGAGCTCAGGGTGTACCGCCCTGGAACAGGACCAGGACCCAACAACATCCCTAACCCCTCCAAGCTTCGCAAGCAGCGCTCGCTCACCAACCTGTGTGTGCTCACCGACGCGGAGAAGAAACTCCACCTCTACCAACCCCCCGGCTGGACTGACGACATGGGTCGGCCAGGCACCGGAATCCCCAAGACGGGCCAGACCAAGACGGGTCAGATAGGGGTGGGTGGTGGCGGGAGGGCGCCTCTGTCGCGCACCCTTTCCAAGTCGGAGCAGTCTCTTTTCCAGGGCAAACCCAAGCCCTTCTCCCCCCCGGCGGTGACCCCCAGTCTGGGGAAGCCCAGCCGCATTCCCCGGGGACCCTACGCCGAGGTAAAGCCCATCAGCAAGGCTCCCGAGTCGGGTCAGAGCGGAGATGTGGACCCCTCCGACCACCAGGCTCCCCACAGCAAAGCTAAGGCGACCGCCAATGGAAAGAAAACTGTTGAGAAAGGAAGAGTTGCTGTTCCCTCGGCGGAGGAGAAGAAAGAGGGGAAGGGAACAGAGGGAGAGGAAGATAAGGCGTTTCTAAAGGTGGACCCGGAGCTGGTGGTTACAGTTCTTGGAGACTTGGAGCAGCTTCTCTTCAGCCACATGCTGGGTGAGTAGGCTTCTGCTGCGCAAGCAATACGCTATCCAACAACCAACATGCACGCTAACATGATGCCATGTCTGCTATGTGCTTCTTTTCAGTACTATATGGTTCAGGAAGTTCAGCAAGGTTATATGATGTCATTGGCATGGCAACAGCCAGGAGAGGGATGCTACTGAGAGATCTTGCCTCTTCTCTTCTCTCCTCTCATCTCCTCTCCTTTCTTTCCCTCGCCTTGCCTCTCCTTTCCTCTCCCCATCTCTCCACATCTCCTCTCCCTCTCCTCTCCTTTCCCCTCTTCTCCTCTTCTCTCTTCCCCTCTCCTCACCTCTCCTCACCTCTCCTCAGCCCTCCTCTCATCTCCTCTCAAACAGTGCTAGTCCTAGTCTGGCTGGCTGCAGCAGCAGCAGCCGTGGTAAACAGGCAGACCTCAGTGATGAGGTGTGTTTCAGTCCTGGAGGACAGGAGCATGTTACAGCTGAACAACATTTACCCCTGTTTGTGAGTGATACTGTACTTGTTTGTGTGCTAGTGCCTGAGTATGTGTGTGTGTGTGTGTGCGTGTGGTGTGTTTCGTCTAGCTGAACTAAGCAGTCCTTCAGAGCTCACATTGTTTGTATTGTGGCATCGTTAGCATCGTAGAATAATGACCATGCTGCTGCGACTTCCTGCCTCGGTTAGCCAGCGCTACACCACACACACCTCTGAATGGTTGTGTGTATGTGTTGGTTTTTATCGACTGTGTTGTCAATACCACAGTCCTTGTAGCCATATATCACACAGAAATCTAAATTTGACTAAAGGCTGGGTGGTGGAGTTTGTGTGTGTGTACGTGTGACAGAGAGAGACAGAAACAGAGAGGGAGAGAGAGAAAGAGGGAGAGAGAGGGAGAGAGAGAGAGAGAGAGAGAGAGAGGAGAGAGAGAGAGAGAGAGAGAGGGAGGGAGAGAGAAAGAGAGAGAGAGCATGTGTGCATGTGTGTTTCTACCTACCTATTTGTAAATAAACCGGAGCATATTGAGTCAAGCTCTGGTCACAGCGAGCCACATATTTAGCCCCATCACCCTCCTCCCTCTCCCCTCCGCTCTATTGATCTCCAGGCTACTGGCAGATGGCACCTCCCTCCTCTCTCTCTGTTACCGGGGGCAATGAGTGAGGGGGTGGTGGGGGGTGAGGGGGGGGTGGGGGTGGGGGTGGGGGTGAGGGGATGTCACCCGCAGCAGGTAGCGTAATCTGTGACACACACAGATTGTGAAACCGGAGCCAGAAGCTAAAATAATGACGAATAGTTAATAAGAATTATGACTGTAACAAGTACAGTAGGTCTGACCCTGGGCTCAGTCTCTGCCTAATACTACTCAGTCAGCATTCAGCATAGTCTGACTCACTAGCTCTCTCTCTCTGTCTGTCTTTATTATAGCCTCTCTTTCTCTCTCTACCTCGCTCTAATTTTCAGTGTAAGGCGTCATTAATGTGAGGGGAGGAGGGAATGGTGTGTCACTGTATTCAGTACAAAGATGCCACGAAGAATAGATATTTAACAATGTTACATCAGCAAAGCAAAGCTCGGCTTCTTATCTCCTCTCCTTCTCTCCTCTCCTTCTCTCCTCTCCTTCTCTCCTCTCCTTCAGTCCTTCAGTCCTGATTCATGCCACGTGGCCTTGGAGCCCAGCATGCATGACCTTAAATCCCTGTGTGTGTGTGTGTGTGTGTGTGTGTGTGTGTGTGTGTGAGAGAGAGAGACTGTGCTGTGATGAAGCCTGCCACATCTCCCACCTTTGTCAGCCAGGGGGATGGAGTAAGGGAACGAGCGAGAGACAGAGAGAAGCATGGAAAAGAGAGACAGAGAGAAGCGTGGAAGAGAGAGACAGAGAGAAGCATGGAAGAGAGAGACAGGGAGAAGCATGGAAGAGAGAGACAGGGAGAGACATGGAAGAGAGAGACAGGGAGAGACATGGAAGAGAGAGACAGGGAGAGACATGGAAGAGAGAGACAGGGAGAGACATGGAAGAGAGAGACAGGGAGAGACATGGAAGAGAGAGAGAGCAAGAAAGATGTATGGTGGAAAAGATGGGGGAGGAACGGTTGAGACAGAGTGATGGAAAGATTGATAGCTCGGGAGGGGATGGAATAAGAAATGTAGAATATAATAATGGCAATAACCCAAGCCCACTTCATATCCTGCAAGAGGATGTCTAGTATAACTAGCCATACCAGCTGCAGAGAGAGTGTGTGTGTGTGTGGGTGTGTGTGTAATAAAGGTTAATTGTAGTGTTGGCCTGTAGCTGCTGGATGTAGGCTCATCTTTTTCATATCTCCTCCTGCATTTCCGATGGGACACGCACAGCTAATTGGTTTGTGTGTGCTCTGCCATAGGAAGAGCGATCACACATCCACTGGCTGCATGTAAGACGCAGTCTCCTCTCCCTCCCTCCTCTCCTTCATTTACACTCTAATGGAGGCCGGTGGGCATGGAAGGAGATAAGGAGAGGGACATATTCAACAGTATTGAGATCCACCCCAGGCTACAGCACCTATAATTCCCAATGATGAATAGCCTTATACTACAATCTAGCCTGATCGCCATGTGCGTGTTAGCCTTTGGTGTGAACAGCACATGACATCAATGTATGTGAATCTGCAACGTAAATGTCAAGCACTCTGACCGCTGAGAGCATGTGCTGGGGTATGTTTCATTGTTAGTACAGATTTACTGTCTACGCTATGCAGAATGCCAGGGAGGTTAGCGGGCTGGCTAGGTGTTGTTCTGACCACATGTGGGGTCTACATCGGGCTGAGTGTGTTGTTTTTAACCGCTGTCTTCTGCAAAGCCATGGGGGGCTTCCAGTGTGTGGTGGGGAGTTTAGCATCAGCTTGAAAACCAAAACATGCGCTTGGCGTAGAGGCTGTTTGATTTAAATCCCAACCACTAGTTAGGACAGCACGTTACAGACCTGCACATATCCACCATTGGAAAGGGTGGGTTGGATTTCCATCTGAACTAGCGGACTAGGACTTAAACCCCCATGTCTGATATTAACGATGGCCCCCACCCAAGTCAGGGCCCTCCACTAATGAGGTGTGTATAAGAGGGTTAGAGGCCTAAAGCAGTGCTTTTCTCAGCATGGGGGTGAGCACTATTTAAGGGGATGGAGAATGAGAGACCGTAGCCCGCAGGATTAAGCCTGCATCAAGATAATGAGAAGATTTTGGGCCCCGGTAATGTTGGACCCGTCTCTCTTAAAAGACCAGTCATCATTGCGGATAAACGAATTACAGATTAGAGCAGACGCCATCTGTCTGAAGATGATTCAGGAGTTTGGGGCTGAGCGGGGAGGCTGGGGTGGGACGGTGTGACCTCTGGACGCGTGACCGTAGTGACTGAAATGCCACTTATGCAAATGCTCATGGATATGAGAGTGCACACACACTCAAACACACACACACACACACACACTCATGCCCTGGTCACTGTTCAGTCTCTTCTGTTCTGCTGTGGGCTGCTGGAGCTGCAGACAGGATCCCTTTAGACATGAACACACATACATGCGCACACACACACACACGCGCGCGCCCACAAAAACACAGACACACGCACTCACTCACAAATGGAGAAGAGTGTGCCAGAACCGCAGGAAGAAGGAAAAAAATCAACAAAGGACTGCAGCTATAACTGTCTCTGTCAGCACCCTCTCTCCATCTCTCTATCCCTCTCCCCTTCCTGTCTCATTCCCTCTCTCCATCTATTTCTATCTCCCTCTACCCTTACTCTCTCACTCTCTCCATTCTCTCTCGCCTCCGTCCTCTGTCTCTCTCCCTCTTGCACTCTCTCCCTTATCTCTCTCTGTCTCTCTCTGTCTCTCTCTCTCTCTCTCTCATTCACACAGACAGACTCACACTTAACATAAGGCTCTGATAGTAATGTCATGAGGACTGGGTCACAATGACGGATTTATCAGACAAAAGTATTCAGGGCACCCATCATTTCTCCCCCCCCCTCTCTCTCTCTCCCCTCTCTCTCTCTCTCTCTCTCTCTCTCTCTCTCTCTCTCTCTCTCTCTCTCTCTCTCTCTCTCTCTCTCTCTATGTCTCTCTCTCCCCCCTCCCTCTCTCTCTCTCTGTCTCTCTGTCTCTCTCTCTCTCCCCCCCCCTCTCTCTCTGTCTCTGTCTCTCTCTCTCCCCCCCTCTCTCTCTCTCTGTCTCTCATTCTGTCTTTTTCTGCCCATTTTTCAGCCCTTCCCTCTTTATTATGTGTGTTGACAGTGACAGTCCCCTGAAACAACAGAGGGTGTTTTCTTGTGGAGGTGTTTAATGATAACTGCTGAAGGCGTATTTAACATATTCTATGCAAACACTGTTTTATCAGTTTGTGTGCATGTTTGGGGGGGGGGGGAGAACAACACAATAGAGTGTGTAGATTAAAGGACAAGTATGTTGGGTGTGTGTGTGTGTGTGTAAAGGGAACTGGTGTCAGTCTCAGAGGGCTGAATGCAGGACTCTCTGCATTAGTGCTGTCTGCTTCCTGTTGGTCTGCTTCTAAACCATATTACTCACTGTGTTTGTGGCTGAACAGGAACTGCGGTGCACACCAACATGCGGGTATACACACACACGCATGCTCACACACGCGCAATCACACACACACACACCAGTACAGTGCAGGGAAATGATGAGACAATGCTCTGTTTGAAGAGTATTTTTTGGGCTAGTTCCGTGTCATGACTTGTGATCATGTTGGTTTGTGGTTCTGTGTTGGCTTGCACAAAGACAGAAAATCATATTGTTGCTGTTACACACAAACACACAAAACGCACAGCTGACTAGGTCTTATGATGGTAGAGTGCTTGTGCGGTTGTGTTCGTCAAGGGCCACTGCGTAATGGAATTACCCTACAGGCTTCTGATAGCTGAACTAGTTATAACATTTGGAATGAAGATGAAAGATAAACATGTAGAGTTTGGATGAACACTGTGGAGTTTTTGGTCTGAGTTGGTCTTCCAGAACCTTACTTTACTTTTAAGGGATTCAAATCCAAAGCAAAACAGACCTTTGTTCATGAAATCAACATCAAATATCAGCCCGAGTTGTCTTGTTATCATGCTGCGTACAAGTTATGACTGGGCAGCTCCAGGAGAGCATAGCTTGTCCTGAATGTGTGTGTGTGTATTCTAAGCAAAGCTGCATTTAAGGACATCATAAAACATGTTTCATTGGGCTACAGACTCACAAACACATTTTCAGACAGCTGGCACAGCATACTGTTCACACACCAGTCTCTTTTGGGACAGCGGAGGTGTGTGTGTGTGTGTGTGCGTGTGTGTGTTTGTGTGTGCGTGTGTGTGTGCGTGTGTGCGTGTGTGTGTGTGTTTGTGTGTGCGTGTGTGTCCAGTTGGGAGGCAAGGTCTAAAGAGGAAGTTTAATGAGTCAACATACAGTATTTTAAAGAGGCAACGCATATTAAGGGATAGACTAGTCTGAATAGTTTGAGCATACTGTAAATATGCCAAATACAAACATCCACACCTACCCACTCACACTCACACACACGTACCATCTCTTTGGCTTGCACTCTTCAGAGCTGGTTGGTGGCATTTTTACTCAGGTGATAATTAAACAGCCTTCTCTATTGAGGCAGTAGGAGAGTGAGTGAGTGTGTGTGTCTGTGTGTGTGTGTGTGTGTGTGTGTGTGTGTGTGTGTGTAAAGTGAGTTGGATGTAGCTTAGTGAGTTCCTCCATCTCCTCATCTGGATCTGGGGATCTCTGTAAGCACCTCAGACTGCTTAAGCTCATCCACCACAGCTCATCTCATCGCAGCCCCGATTCACTACACACACACACACACACACACACACACATACACAAACACACGCACACACACATACACACACATCCATACCCACACCCATCCACAAACACACACACACACACACACACAGAAACACACACACACAGACCAGGAAGTAAAGAGGCTAATGTTCTTGTGGTTGTTCTGTGTTCTATGGACCAGTTGATCTAGTTGATCCACTACTTCCCTCCCAACCGCTTCAGTTCTAGTACTTCCTTCACAACAGCTTGGAGAGCGCTCTGCTTGTAAGAGGATAGCGTTCTAGCATTCTGCTCAGATTGGGCCACAGTTAAGGAGATCCAGTGGTGTTCTAAGCAGATTGTCAGTTCTGAGAGGATCGAGTGTAGCCAATCAGAGTCCAGAGACAAGGGAGGAGGAAGGTCTGGATGGTGCTTCTGTCAGCTGCAGCACCCTTGAGGTCAGCTACAGTATGTAATGGTATCTTTGGTTTATAGTGTGTGTGTGTGTGAAAATGTGTGTGTCTGTACATGTCAATTTCCATGTGTAATTACGGATGTGTGTGTATGTGTGGTCCGGTGTGTGTTGGCTGGCCCTCTCTCCGCAGGGGTCACTGTTGATGTCTGCCCAGTGTCAGGCAGTGACAGGAAAGTGGCCTCAGCCACGGTCTGCTTCTTTTAGACTCTGTCACCTCCCTGCAGGTCAGCTGCTCTGTGCCACAGGCTGACTATCGCTCGCTCGGTCCCTCTCTTTCTCTCACCCTCTCTCTATCACACTCTACCTCTCTCTCCATTTCTCTCTCCCTTTCTCTCTTTCTCACACTCACGCAAAACACAAACCTCCCCAAAAACGGCCCACACACGCAAATAAGTCAAACTAATCAGTCTTTCATGGGAAGACAGCCGAATCACTGGGAGCTTCTGGAGCCACAGCTGTTACACAAGGTCTGGACACGCACACACACGCACGCACACACACACACACACACACACACACACACACACACACACACACACGCACACACAAACACGCACACACACACACACACACACAAACACGCACACACACACACACACGCACACACACACACACACGCACGCACACACACACACACACACACACACACACGCACACACAAACACGCACACACACACACACACACACCCACACACACACAGGGCTCTTTCTCTCACTCCTCTGCTTTCGTCTGTTCCTCCATCCTTTCGTCTGCTTGCACCATCTCTCCTCCTCCCTACTCCCCTCTCACCATCACTCATCCCTGTCACAATTCTAATTTCCTGTTCAACCTCCTGTAAACGCTCTGGTGGTATTTTCCTGTTCCTGCGCATGTGTGTTTGTCTTCTTGCCTGCCTGCCTGCGAGTGTGTGTGTGTGTGTAGGTATGCAGTTGTGTGTGCGACCTTACGTGAGTGTCCCTCTGTGGATGTTTGTGTCTGTGTCCCTTTGTCTGTGTTTGCCTCTGTGCCTGTGTCCCTCGGTGAGTTTGTGTGTGTTTGTGTGTGTGTGTTTGTGTTTGTGTGTGTCCTCACACTGTCCAGATGTGCAGGAACGACTGTGTGTTGTAACATCCTGTTTTTGGAACTGTCTAAGCAAGGTCGGGAGAAAGCCAGTGTTGCAGTGGTGAGATGATGCTTAGATACAGTACGTCTCGGAGAGGAGGGGGGGGGGGGAGGATGGGACGGAGGGGGGGAGGGGGGGAGGGAGGGAGGGGGGGAGGGGGGGAGGGAGGAGTGGAGGGGGGGAGGGAGGGGGGGTGGGAGGGAGGGAGGGAGGGAGGGGGGGAGGGATGGGGACGGAGGGGGGGAGGGGGGGAGGAGGTACTGAGTGATGGATTGGGCACGGAAGAGGGGAGGATGGTTTCCTCTCCTGTGAAAGTTGACTGTTACTCACAGGAATGCTCTAATAACAGCTGGGAGCTTTACTGTTGGACTGACATACTGCAGGTTTAGGTAGCGCTTAATACCTTTTAGGATACAGTCAGTCACAAAATGTCCCCACCAATAGGTGGTCAGGAAAACACCAAAATATTAGTTTCAGAAAGAGATCCTTCAAACTAACTCTAACACACAATCTGTTCAAGTTGCACCAATGGAGTCCAAAATGTGGCGTTTTTTTGAATAGCTTTGGCAACGCACAGCATACAAGTCCCATAGAACCCTGTTCATCTGTAGAGCTGGTTTATTGTAGCGTGGTTAGGGGGTAACCGGGCTAGGGTCGTCCATCTTGCAGTGTGAAGGTGCTGGCTGTGCTGGCAGTAACATATGCCTGCACACATGTACCAGACACATGACATCCTGGGGGGAGGACGCCAAAGAGAATAGAAATGGGGCCAATTTTTCAAGCCATCCATTTATATACTGCTGAAGTGGTCGTCTCGGAGGAGGACGAGCACACGTGTACAGACAGATACACACACACACACATGTGAATGTAGGCGCCACACACACAGTGTAGTCGCTGACCTGCAGTGTGAAATAGGAAGCAGCCATTACTGTGCCTGTCTCTTTGGGGAGTTGCTTTTCTAATGGAGAGAAGAGTTTGGGCTCTTTCTCTGCCTCTGCCTCTCTTTCTGTTTCTCCCTCTCTCTTTGCGCCTCTCTCTCTCTGCCTCTCTCTCTCTGCCTCTCTCTCTCTGCCTCTCTCTCTGCCTCTCTCTCTTT